>NC_142428.1:12815000-12975912 GCF_059516105.1 Syngnathus floridae | reverse complement strand
AAGGTTTGCGCTACGTTTGATGCGCGCCATCCAGCGAGGCACCCATTGCGCTTGCTTATTAGTTGAGCGGCGCGGCGAGTCGGTTGCCTGGTAGATGTCTTTTATTGGGAGCCAAAGCCACGATTCCGTTCAAACCGATGCAAAAGGAATGGATACGTTCTGGCCCGCGTGTTGTGCGTCTTTCACATCCCGCACTTCATGCTTGCAGCTAAAGCGACTGAGAGAAACAGAAAGCCAATTTCTGCCACTCCTGTACAAAAACAAACGCCTGAGCAGGAAGAATGAAGAACTCTCGCTGGTGCTGTGTCGCCTTGAAAACAAAGTGCGCTTTGTCACCCAGGAGAACGAGGAGATGGCAAGCTTGGTAAGTCGACGCGGACAACGGCGGCGTGCCAACAGAGTCCACTGCATTTGTGTTCCACAGAGAAGGCCTAGTTCGCTCAATGACCTGGACCGCGGTTGCGGCCAGCAGGACGGTGAAATGGAGTTCCTTCAAGTTGTGGAGCAGCGGCACATCATCGACGACTTGTCCAAGGTCTTCAGGCAGGCGACTCGGTGCACGTACGGCAGCGCCGCGCTCGCTCGCTGTCGCCAGGAAACCTTTTCCGTCCAAAGCTTGGCCGGCGGCCGCCATCCAAAAAATTGGCCCCTTAAATTCCGACCTTTCAAGCAGGAGCATTGTGCGCACGCGTTTGAACACGCTTTAGACTTGTTTTGCCGTTTTCAGCAGCTCAAAGCTCCCGTTTTGTCAGCGCCTTTGCCACTCGCTGTGCGCTGAAAACGACGGACTTGCCCGGCTGCTCAGCCCGTCAACCATGAGCCGCGAGCGCGACGTCATTGTCCGTAGGCAGCTAGTGGCAAAATGCACCCTGTTAGAGTTGCGCTCGCTCCAACTTATTTTGCAAGAACCACACGGGAGACAAGTAAGTTCTTTTGGACACCTGCAGGTGGAGAGTCCATCCGTTGTACGAATGAAGTCTGACTCTCGGCTCCTGCACGAGCATTTTAATTAAGAGAAACAGGGTGGGTGTAAGAGTGGATTGAATAGAGGAAGCCCTTGACCTCTAGTCAAAACATAGCAAGGGGTGTTTTACGACTTTGTGTAGGAAGGGATAAGCGATAGGGATAAATAAGGGATAAATAATATTATTTATTACAGGTCGCAGTCAAAGTCAAAGCAACACAATGATACGATAAAGATAATCTGGAAAACCCTGACACACCCTGTAGTTGTCACTTTTGGAAAAGACGAGCGTCCCTCCAATCATCGCCGGTGACGTGTTTTTCAGGCTCTGGAGACAGGAGCTCATGTCAGAAATGTCATTGTGAGTCGCGTTTGTTTCTGCGCCGGAGCCGTTCGTTCCCTTTGCATCCAAAGAATCTCAAAGGCGGATTATTTGTGTCGACAGGAGAGAGATTTGCTGCTACGATACCGACGTCGAGAATCTCTGAGGAGGAACAAAGCGTGAGGTCCTGCAAGGTGAGTCTGTTTGTTTGCGGCTGCTTGGTGTTGCGCAAGATGAAATGGCCTTTTTCTCGCTATCGTTCCTCTCGTCGATTCATCGTGAGGTGTCGCTTCAGTTTGTTCAGAGAGATGTTTGCTTCCGCGCCCGCAGGTCATCGAAACATTTTACGGCTACGACGAAGACGTGTTGGTGGACTCGGACGGATCGTCCTTGTCTTTTCACACCGACAGAACCCCCGACACGGAACCCGAAGAGGTAGCCCGCCATTTCTGCCAGCGTATTGGCACCAAACATTCCTCTTCAGCCTGGAATCGGACTCGTCTTTGCGTCGCGGGTGCTTTGTCGCCGGTCTGACTGATTCTGGTACTAGTGCTGTGTTGCATTGGTGTGTGCATGAAGAGGCGGAGCTTCGCTACCGCCAGCTGACGCAAGAATATCAAGCGCTGCAACGAGCCTACGCTCTGCTAGCCCAGACCAGCGAAAGGGGACTACGACGCCGAGAAGGAGATCAAGGTGGCGCCCCTTCCCGCAACCCCCGGCCGGGTCGCAGCCTCCCCGTTCTCACCCAGCCTCGGGTGTTCTCTGGTCTGAAAGGAGGAGGAGGAGCCTCCCTCCTCCTCCTTTCAGACCAGAGAAAAGCTGATGGTAGAAATGGGTCACTATCAAAGCAGAGTAGCAGATCTGGAGTCAGCGCTGAAGCAACAAGGACAGGTAAGCTCATCAATGAGCACACCTTTTTCTCAGACAAAATAGCTACATTCTTCAGTCACTCATCCGTCTGGCATTACTGGACCAACCCCCCCCCCCCCCCCCCCGAACGTGGCTGGGAAAATGCGGAGAAAAGCAAATGTCATTTTCCAGTCAACCAAAGAATTTGTGGATGAAAATGACACAACATTCCAAAGCTGTCCACGCGTTTGTCTCTTCTAGAATGTCAAGTGGGTGGAGGAGAAGCAGCTGCTGCGTCAGAGCAATCAGCAGTTGGCCGAAAAGGTGACGGAAAGAAAGGCGCTGGGCGGAGTCGCTTGGCGTCACACCTGTCGGGAAGCCCCGCAGATGAGGTCTGACTGTCTTTTCAGGTCAGGCGGATGGAGGCGGAAGAAGCGCGTCTGAAAGAGCACATCCAGGATATCCGAGACCAAAACGAACTGCTTGAGTTCCGCATCCTGGAGCTGGAGGTGGGAAGACTCGCACAAGCGTGTTGAGGCCAGAGATGTGACGGACGGACGGACGGACGGACGGACGGATGCATGCCTCTGCCTTTCAGGAGAGGGAGTGGCGCTCCCCCGTCTTGAAGTTTCTGCAAGTCCGTTTCCCAGACGGCCTCAGCCCTTTGCAGATCTACTGCGAGGCCGAGGGCGTGAGCGTACGTAAGGCGTCCCTCGCAACCCTAACCTTAACCCGAGGTCCCAGAACACCTTACATTGCTCCTTGCGCCTTTCCCCCGGACATCGTCATCAGTGATCTGATGAAGAAGCTGGACATCCTGGGCTATAACGCCGTAAGTGTATGTCGAACTCCTTATGTTCGCACTCCACGAGACTCGGCGGCTCAAATGTGACTTTTGGAAGGCTTTGCGCTGAAAGAAGCTTGTTGACGCTGTGCCTTTGGGCTCTTGCAGAATCTCACCAACGAGGAGCAGGTGGTCGTGATTCACGCCAGGACCCTTCTCACCCTAGCCGAGAAGGTAACGCGCACGTCCACGCACGCTCTCGCATTCTGCTTATGTGACAGCAGCCTTTCCTCAGTGGTTAGAATACATCAAAGTGACCAAGTCAGCACTTCAACAGAAGATGTTGGACATTGAAAGTGAGAAGGTAGACAGACACGCGACATCAGCCAAGGGGAACTCCGGCAATGTGCCCCAACAATTCTGACCTTGAGCTGTGCTAGGATATGTTCTGCAAGCAGAAGGGCTACCTGGATGAAGAGTTGGACTTCAGGAAGTGTTCCATGGACCAGGCTCATAAGGTAAGCCGCCCTCAAATCTCCCGCCGGACCACTGATGGACGAGGATTGCGGCCCAGAGGATCCTGGAGCTGGAGGCCATGTTGTACGAGGCGCTACCGCAGCGGGACTGCCCCGCCACGGACGGCGAAAAAGCCAGCCACGCTGGCGTGAATGACGTGCTGACGGCGGATCAGAGAGAAGAGCTTAGGAGCGCCGTGGACCAATGGAAGCGAGCCCTGATGTGCGAGTTGAGGGAGCGCGACGCTTGCATCCTCCAAGAGAGAATGGATCTGCTGCACAGCGCGCAACAGGTAAGGGCCCAAAGCCAGCCCGGCACTTACTTGCACGCTTACTGGCTTTTGAATGCCACTTTCCATTTGTCCGTCCTAGAGGAACAAAGAGCTGAAAGAATTCATCGAAGCTCAGAAGAGACAAATCAAACAATTGGAGGAGAAGTTTCTGTTTCTCTTTCTATTCTTCTCCTTGGCCTTCATTCTGTGGCCCTAACACCAGCTGGTGAGTGAGCTCCAGCGGCACCGCACTCGACACCTCCGATACACTGCCAGTCGGTCTCAGACGTTGGCAGACGCTCCGATGCCAACGTATACCCCCCGCCACGGTGACAGAGGCACCGCGTCACACCGGCGCTCATCCAATCAGAAGGCAGGAAAAGCAAATTCACATGCAGGGCACTTTTGAACCAGAAGAGAGCGCCACAAAAAACGGTTGTTGCCCCAAACGCGCACTAAAAAGGGTCAGAATAACAAGAGTCCCACTGGCCAGCCGGGGCCACCCGTCCAGCTGTTTCTTCAGGGGGGAAAAAAATTGGAGTCACCGGTGAGTACATTTTGCATTTAGCTCTGCTTTTCTGCTTCTGTCTTCAAGTGTGTGGCATCCTGCGATCAAAGAGTCAGCCAACCCCAAAGCGGTTGACCTCAACGTCCCACCACCATGCCTACCAGAGCAGGTGACGTGATGCTTTGGACATCCTTCCGTCTCAGATGCCCAAAAGTACTCTTTGCCACATCTGCGGCAATACGGTGTCTTTTCAAAGGTGCAAATAAATCCAGCGTGGGCGGAACACGCACGTCTTCGGTTTTTCCCGCTTTGTTTGTGTGACAGCTGTTGTGAAAATTTTATACAAATAAAGTTGTATAGTACAGGTTTGGCCAAGCCGCAACTCCCGAACCGCATGCGGCTCTTTTATGTTCATATCAACATTGTGTGTGTGTGTGTGTGTGGGGGGGGGGGGGGGGGGGGGGTTGTGCGTGTTGGCTTCACTTGAGTTCAATTTGGTATTTTGGTCAAAAGCGCATGTGGTGAAATTCCACAAAGTAGGATGGGCAAACACATTTCTTTAAACTATGAGTGTCAATTGGGCTCTCGAAATGGCAGGGAAAAGATGCACAGCAAAACGAAAATACGTAGATGAACACAGGACGTTTTAATCAGAGTGGGAAAGTTTCTATTTTTTGTTGAACGTGATGGCAAACCATTCTGCCTGATATGTCAGACCTCAGCGCATTTCAAAGATTCAAATCTTCAGCGCCATGCACTTCAGCTCACTCCATGCTAACATTGATCAGGCGTCGAACCCGCATCATCATGCTTAAGAGGTGGCCATGCTAACCAGTGCGCCATTATGTCAACGCATAATAACTAAGTCTACTGGTCAAAACAGCGGTTACTATATGACGTCGCTACGTCGTGGTCACGTGACGCAGACAAGACGTCAATGGACGTGGGCAGAGTTAACTTGTTTAAAAGGGAGTAGGCAGAAGAAATATTTAATTTATTTAAATCTATTTTGAGTGCACACCATTATGCCAATGCATAACAACTGTAAATCTACTAAACAAAACAGCGGTTGCTATATGACATCTGCCACGTCGTGGTCACGTGACATACGTGACGTCGATGGGCGTAACTTTCGCCGGAATTCAAATCCGCGGGGAGAGTTAACTTGTTTAAAAGAGAGTGGGCAGAAGAATTATTTAATTTATTTAAATCTATTTGGTGTGTGCGCCATTATGTCAATGCATAACAACTGTAAGTCTACTAAACAAAACAGCGGTTGCTATTTGACGTCTGCCACGTCGTGGTCACGTGACGCGGACGTGACGTCGACGCCTACTTTACATCCCACCGATCACAGGACTCCTCGGCTGCATAACCGTGCCCCCTTCCCAACCAATCGGATTTGCTATACGCGAAAACGACGCCAATGGAAAGAGCTTCCGCCCAAATTTAAATCCGTGGGCGTGGCTCGCAGCAGGAAGTAGGAAAATGGCGGCGATGTTGACAAAGACACAGCGGATGGTAACATACGACTAACAAGAGAAATATTTTTATTTTCTGCTTGCAACTGGACCGTCCAGAGCGTACACGGTAAGTACAACTCATCGTTTTTAAAAAGAAGTACTTTTGTTGCCCTGAAAAGCGAGTGAGCGTGGCGTTTGTGGGGGACGTCGAATTTCGACGATTCTTTCTGGTCAACGGTTGTAAATGATTGTGTTGATTAAAAAAGAAAACTTGATGTAACTCTACTTTTAACTGCCGTTTCAGATAGATTTGGAATTGCAACACATCCAATTTTGCCTAGAGCGTACACGGTAAGTAACACTCGTTGTGTTTAAGGAGATTTACGTTTGTAATAGCAGAAGTGTAGCCGCGTTGCGTTGTACGTGTGAATGTTGGTCCGGGCGAAATGTTAATGTTTAATTTCATTCCTTTAGGTTCCACGGTGTTTGTTGGCTGCAAGTTTTCCACTGCAAGAAGAGGCTCATATCATTGACCAGGAGCGAGCTACAATGGTGAGTAGCCATAACATTTATGTTAAACACTTCCTATTTCATGTCTAACAGTACTTGATTTAACAAATAACCATAAATAAATACAGTGTGGGCACTGAAGTTAACATATGTGATTATACTGCCTAATCTGTCACCGAGTAGATTGTTGCAAAGTAATATAAGATCCAAAGTTGTAATTCAGAATAGTTTTCAAAAGAAGGCCATTAGAATTATATACAAGTCTGATTACCCTGAACAAGCTATTAATTAAATCACAAATTCTTCAATTCAAAGATTTGGTAGATTATCAGACAAATAATGTCTAACAGTAATTGATTTAACACATCACGATAAGTAGATTGAGTGTGGGCACTCTCAAGTTAACATATGTGATTATACTGCCTAATCTGTTACAGAGTATGTTGTTGCCAAGTAATGTAGAATAGATCCAAAGTAGTAATCCAGAATAGTTTTGAAGAGGCCATTAGAATGATAAACAAATCTGATTACCTTGAACATAATAACAAGCTAAGTGTTTAATATGTCCTACGAAGTCAAAATTGGGCACCATCATGTGGTGAAATTTGGAATTGCATCACATCCAATTTTGCCAGGGAACAAACAGATTACATAAATCTTAGTTTTGAATAAGCCACTCCTTCTCAAACAAGTAAACTCTGCCCATTTTGCGCAGTAGATGTTCTGTTAATATCTAGTATTTATACAAAGTCATAATTTAAATTGCTTTCAACCTTCATTCATCGGTTCAACCAACATTACTCGCTCTTCTTACCAACTTGTATTGATTTAACTAAGCGTTTAATACTTCGTATCAGGTCTCAAATCGAGATTTGGCAAAATACAATTTCAGCAAATCCAATTTTGCCAGGGAACAAAAATAGATTAAATAAACTAAATAAGTCCTCTTCCCATTAAATAAATCAGAAAAGTCTGTCTTGTAACCAGTCCTCTTCAAACAAGTAAAGTCTGCCCATTTTGTGCCGTAGATTTTGTGTCTATGCCTAGTATTTAAACAAAATCATAATTTAAACGACTTCTTTCCTTCATTCACTTTGGAAATTTGGAATTGCAGCAAATCGAATTTTGGCAGGGAACAAAAATAGATCAATTAAACTAAATAAGTCTTCTTCCCATTAAATAAATTAAAAAAGTCTGTCTTGTAACCAGTCCTTTTCAAACAAGTAAAGTCTGCCCATTTTGTGCCGTCGATTTTGTGTTAATGCCTAGTATTTATACAAAATCATAATTTAAAGGACTTCATTCCTTCATTCACTTTGGAAATTTGGAATTGCAGCACATCAAATTTTGCCTGGGAAGAAAAGTAGATTAAATAAATTTAATAAGTCTTACTACTTCCCATTAAATAAATTAAATACGTCTTACTTGTTCCCACTCCTTTTCAAAACAGTAGTTTAAAACGAGGGCCCTTCACTCAATCTTTAACCTCAACCCCGCACGTTGTGTTGTATCTGTGAATGTTGGTTGTGGCCAAATGATAGTTTTCTTTCATTCGTTTAGGTTCCAAGAAAACTTGATGTAACTCTACTTTTAACTGCCGTTTCAGATAAGCGGGTATTACGTCGCAGTCAAATGCCGCGGATATGACGTAATTGCCCGAACCTCCGCCAAAATTCAAATCTGTTGGCGCGATGGCCGTGAGCCACTGAGCAGCGACGATTATCAACAGAAATATCTTTATTTTCTGCTTGCAACTGGACCGTCTAGAGCGTACACGGTAAGTAACACTCATTGTGTTTAAGGAGATTTACGTTTGTAATAGCAGAAGTGTAGCCGCGTTGCGTTGTACGTGTGAAAATTGGTCGAGGCGAAATGTTAATGTTTAATTTCATTCCTTTAGGTTCCACGGTGTTTGTTGGCTGCAAGTTTTCCACTGCAAGAAGAGGCTCGTATCATTGACCAGGAGCGAGCTACAATGGTGAGTAGCCATAACATTTATGTTAAACACTTCCTATTTCATGTCTAACAGTACTTGATTTAACAAATAACCATAAATAAATACAGTGTGGGCACTGAAGTTAACATATGTGATTATACTGCCTAATCTGTCACGGAGTAGATTGTTGCAAAGTAATATAAGATCCAAAGTTGTAATTCAGAATAGTTTTCAAAAGAAGGCCATTAGAATTATATACAAGTCTGATTACCCTGAACAAGCTATTAATTAAATCACAAATTCTTCAATTCAAAGATTTGGTAGATTATCAGACAAATAATGTCTAACAGTAATTGATTTAACACATCACGATAAGTAGATTGAGTGTGGGCACTCTCAAGTTAACATATGTGATTATACTGCCTAATCTGTTACAGAGTATGTTGTTGCCAAGTAATGTAGAATAGATCCAAAGTAGTAATCCAGAATAGTTTTGAAGAGGCCATTAGAATGATAAACAAATCTGATTACCTTGAACATAATAACAAGCTAAGTGTTTAATATGTCCTATGAAGTCAAAATTGGGCACCATCATGTGGTGAAATTTGGAATTGCATCACATCCAATTTTGCCTGGGAACAAACAGATTACATAAATCTTAGTTTTGAATAAGCCACTCCTTCTCAAACAAGTAAACTCTGCCCATTTTGCGCAGTAGATGTTCTGTTAATATCTAGTATTTATACAAAGTCATAATTTAAATTGCTTTCAACCTTCATTCATCGGTTCAACCAACATTACTCGCTCTTATTACCAACTTGTATTGATTTAACTAAGCGTTTAATACTTCCTATCAGGTCTCAAATCGAGATTTGGCAAAATACAATTTCAGCAAATCCAATTTTGCCAGGGAACAAAAATAGATTAAATAAACTAAATAAGTCCTCTTCCCATTAAATAAATCAGAAAAGTCTGTCTTGTAACCAGTCCTCTTCAAACAAGTAAAGTCTGCCCATTTTGTGCCGTAGATTTTGTGTCTATGCCTAGTATTTAAACAAAATCATAATTTAAACGACTTCTTTCCTTCATTCACTTTGGAAATTTGGAATTGCAGCAAATCGAATTTTGGCAGGGAACAAAAATAGATCAATTAAACTAAATAAGTCTTCTTCCCATTAAATAAATTAAAAAAGTCTGTCTTGTAACCAGTCCTTTTCAAACAAGTAAAGTCTGCCCATTTTGTGCCGTCGATTTTGTGTTAATGCCTAGTATTTATACAAAATCATAATTTAAAGGACTTCATTCCTTCATTCACTTTGGAAATTTGGAATTGCAGCACATCAAATTTTGCCTGGGAAGAAAAGTAGATTAAATAAATTTAATAAGTCTTACTACTTCCCATTAAATAAATTAAATACGTCTTACTTGTTCCCACTCCTTTTCAAAACAGTAGTTTAAAACGAGGGCCCTTCACTCAATCTTGAACCCCAACCCCGCACGTTGTGTTGTATCTGTGAATGTTGGTTGTGGCCAAATGATAGTTTTCTTTCATTCGTTTAGGTTCCAAGAAAACTTGATGTAACTCTACTTTTAACTGCCGTTTCAGATAAGCGGGTATTACGTCGCAGTCATGTGCCGTGGATATGACGTAATTGCCCGAACCTCCGCCAAAATTCAAATCTGTTGGCGCGATGGCCGTGAGCCACTGAGCAGCGACGATTATCAACAGAAATATCTTTATTTTCTGCTTGCAACTGGACCGTCTAGAGCGTACACGGTAAGTAACACTCATTGTGTTTAAGGAGATTTACGTTTGTAATAGCAGAAGTGTAGCCGCGTTGCGTTGTACGTGTGAAAATTGGTCGAGGCGAAATGTTAATGTTTAATTTCATTCCTTTAGGTTCCACGGTGTTTGTTGGCTGCAAGTTTTCCACTGCAAGAAGAGGCTCGTATCATTGACCAGGAGCGAGCTACAATGGTGAGTAGCCATAACATTTATGTTAAACACTTCCTATTTCATGTCTAACAGTACTTGATTTAACAAATAACCATAAATAAATACAGTGTGGGCACTGAAGTTAACATATGTGATTATACTGCCTAATCTGTCACGGAGTAGATTGTTGCAAAGTAATATAAGATCCAAAGTTGTAATTCAGAATAGTTTTCAAAAGAAGGCCATTAGAATTATATACAAGTCTGATTACCCTTAACATAACAACAAGCTATTAATTAAATCACAAATTCTTCAATTCAAAGATTTGGTAGATTATCAGACAAATAATGTCTAACAGTAATTGATTTAACATCACGATAAGTAGATTGAGTGTGGGCACTCTCAAGTTAACAGATATGATTATACTGCCTAATCTGTTACAGAGTATGTTGTTGCCAAGTAATGTAGAATAGATCCAAAGTAGTAATCCAGAATAGTTTTGAAGAGGCCATTAGAATAATAAACAAATCTGATTACCTTGAACATAATAACAAGCTAAGTGTTTAATATGTCCTATGAAGTCAAAATTGGGCACCATCATGTGGTGAAATTTGGAATTGCATCACATCCAATTTTGCCTGGGAACCAACAGATTAAATAAATCTTAGTTTTGAATAAGCCACTCCTTCTCAAACAAGTAAACTCTGCCCATTTCGCGCAGTAGATGTTCTGTTAATATCTAGTATTTATACAAAGTCATAATTTAAATTGCTTTCAACCTTCATTCATCGGTTCAACCAACATTACTCGCTCTTATTACCAACTTGTATTGATTTAACTAAGCGTTTAATACTTCCTATCAGGTCTCAAGGCAAGATTTGGCAAAATACAATTTCAGCAAATCCAATTTTGCCAGGGAACAAAAATAGATTAAATAAACTAAATAAGTCTTCTTCCCATTAAATAAATCAGAAAAGTCTGTCTTGTAACCAGTCCTCTTCAAACAAGTAAAGTCTGCCCATTTTGTGCCGTAGATTTTGTGTCTATGCCTAGTATTTAAACAAAATCATAATTTAAACGACTTCTTTCCTTCATTCACTTTGGAAATTTGGAATTGCAGCAAATCGAATTTTGCCAGGGAACAAAAATAGATCAATTAAACTAAATAAGTCTTCTTCCCATTAAATAAATTAAAAAAGTCTGTCTTGTAACCAGTCCTTTTCAAACAAGTAAAGTCTGCCCATTTTGTGCCGTCGATTTTGTGTTAATGCCTAGTATTTATACAAAATCATAATTTAAAGGACTTCATTCCTTCATTCACTTTGGAAATTTGGAATTGCAGCACATCAAATTTTGCCTGGGAAGAAAAGTAGATTAAATAAATTTAATAAGTCTTACTACTTCCCATTAAATAAATTAAATACGTCTTACTTGTTCCCACTCCTTTACAAAAAAGTAGTTTAAAACGAGGTCCCTTCACTCAACCTTTAACCCTATTTATTCACCTTCTAGGCTAAGTGTTAAAGGCTAAGTGTTAAAGGCTAAGTGTTAAAGGCTAAGTGTTAGAGGCTAAGTGCCAGAGGCTAGGCGCCAGAGGCGAGTTTTTGTGGGCTGAAGTTTTAGTGGGGTTAGTGTGAATACAATCCAAAAGAATACAACAGAATACAATACAATAGAATATAATACATAGATTAAATTCAATAGCTCTTACTACTTCCCATTAAATAAATTAAATACGTCTTACTTGTTCCCAATCCTTTTCAAAAAAGTAGTTTAAAACGAGGGCCCTTCACTCAACCTTTAACCTCAACCCCGCACGTCACATTGTGTTGTATCTGTGAATGTTGGTTGTGGCCAAATGATAGTTTTCTTTCATTCGTTTAGGTTCCACGGTGTTTGTTGGCTATGTTTTCCACTGTCAGAAGGATGAAAATACAAAGTACAACGCTTGGACGTGGGCGAAGACGTCACCGGTGAGTCCTTCCTTCCTATTTATTTACCTTCTAGATGCTAGAGGCTAAGTGTTAGAGGCTAAGTGTTAGAGGCTAAGTGTTAAACACAATACGAACAACACAACGATACTGCACTGAACAACACGATACCGCACTGAGAAACACGATACCGCACTGAACAACACGATACCGCACTGAACAACACCATGCCGCACTGAACACCATGCCACACTGAACAACACCATCCCGCACTGAACAACACCATGCCGCACTAAACAACACCATGCCGCACTGAACAACACCATGCCTCACTGAACGACACCATGCCGCACTGAAAGACACCATGCCGCACTGAACGACACCATGCCGCACTGAAAGACACCATCCCGCACTGAACACCATGCCGCACTGAACAACACCATCCTGCACTGAACAACACCATCCCGCACTGAACAACACCATGCCGCACTGAACAACATTATGCCGCACTGAACATTATGCCGCACTGAACAACACCATGCCGCACTGAACAACACCATGCCGCACTGAACAACATTATGCCGCACTGAACAACACCATGCCGCACTGAACAACACCATGCCGCACTGAACAACACCATGCCGCACTGAACAACATTATGCCGCACTGAACAACACCATGCCGCACTGAACAACACCATCCTGCACTGAACAACACCATTCCGCATTGAACACCATGCCGCACTGAACAACACCATCCCGCACTGAACAACACCATCCCGCACTGAACAACACCATGCCGCACTGAACAACATTATGCCGCACTGAACAACATTATGCCGCACTGAACAACACCATGCCGCACTGAACAACACCATGCCGCACTGAACAACACCATGCCGCACTGAACAACATTATGCCGCACTGAACAACATTATGTCGCACTTAACAACACCATGCCGCACTGAACAACACCATGCCGCACTGAACAACACTATGCCGCACTGAAAAACACCATGCCGCACTGAACAACACCATCCCGCACTGAACAACACCATGCCGCATTGAACAACACCATGCCGCACTGAACAACACCATGCTGCACTGAACAACATTATGCTGCACTGAAAACACGATCCTGCATTGAACAACACCATGCCGCACTGAACAACACCTTCCTGCACTGAACAACACCATCCTGCACTGAACAACACCACCCCGCACTGAACAACACGATCCCGCATTGAACACCATCCCGCACTGAACAACACCATGCCGCACTGAACAACACCATTCCGCACTGAACAACACCATGCCGCACTGAACAACACCATGCCGCACTGAACAACACCATGCCGCACTGAACAACACCATGCCGCACTGAACAACATTATGCCGCACTGAACAACACCATGCCGCACTGAACAACACCATCCCGCACTGAACAACACCATGCCGCATTGAACAACACCATGCCGCACTGAACAACACCATCCTGCACTGAACAACACCATCCCGCACTAAACAACACCATGCCGCACTGAACAACATTATGGCGCACTGGACAACATTATGCCGCACTGAACAACACCATGCCGCACTGAACAACACCATGCCGCACTGAACAACACCATGCCGCACTGAACAACACCATGCCGCACTGAACAACATTATGCCGCACTGAACAACACCATGCCGCACTGAACAACACCATGCCGCACTGAACAACACGATCCCGCATTGAACAACACCATCCTGCACTGAACAACACCATGCCGCACTGAACAACACCATGCCGCACTGAACAACACCATTCCGCACTGAACAACACCATGCCGCACTGAACGACACCATCCTGCACTGAACAACACCATCCCGCACTGAACAACACCATGCCGCATTAAACAACACCATGCCGCACTGAACAACACCATCCTGCACTGAACAACACCATGCCGCACTGAACAACACCATGCCGCACTGAACAACACCATGCCGCACTGAACAACATTATGCCGCACTGAACAACATTATGCCGCACTAAACAACATTATGTCGCACTGAACAACACCATGCCGCACTGAACAACACCATGCTGCACTGAACAACATTATGCCGCACTGAACAACACGATCCCGCATTGAACAACACCATCCCGCAGTGAACAACACCATGCCGCATTGAACAACACCATGCCGCACTGAACAACACCATGCTGCACTGAACAACATTATGCTGCACTGAACAACACGATCCTGCATTGAACAACACCATGCCGCACTGAACAACACCATCCTGCACTGAACAACACCATGCCGCACTGAACAACACCATGCCGCACTGAACAACATTATGCCGCACTGAAAAACACCATGCCGCACTGAACAACACCATCCCGCACTGAACAACACCATGCCGCATTGAACAACACCATGCCGCACTGAACAACACCATGCTGCACTGAACAACATTATGCTGCACTGAACAACACGATCCTGCATTGAACAACACCATGCCGCACTGAACAACACCATCCTGCACTGAACAACACCATCCTGCACTGAACAACACCACCCCGCACTGAACAACACGATCCCGCATTGAACAACACCATCCCGCACTGAACAACACCATGCCGCACTGAACAACACCATTCCGCACTGAACAACACCATGCCGCACTGAACAACACCATGCCGCACTGAACAACACCATGCCGCACTGAACAACACCATGCCGCACTGAACAACATTATGCCGCACTGAACAACACCATGCCGCACTGAACAACACCATCCCGCACTGAACAACACCATGCCGCATTGAACAACACCATGCCGCACTGAACAACACCATCCTGCACTGAACAACACCATCCCGCACTAAACAACACCATGCCGCACTGAACAACATTATGGCGCACTGGACAACATTATGCCGCACTGAACAACACCATGCCGCACTGAACAACACCATGCCGCACTGAACAACACCATGCCGCACTGAACAACACCATGCCGCACTGAACAACATTATGCCGCACTGAACAACACCATGCCGCACTGAACAACACCATGCCGCACTAAACAACACGATCCCGCATCGAACAACACCATCCTGCACTGAACAACACCATGCCGCACTGAACAACACCATGCCGCACTGAACAACACCATTCCGCACTGAACAACACCATTCCGCACTGAACAACACCATCCTGCACTGAACAACACCATCCTGCACTGAACAACACCATCCCGCACTGAACAACACCATGCCGCATTGAACAACACCATGCCGCACTGAACAACACCATCCTGCACTGAACAACACCATGCCGCACTGAACAACACCATGCCGCACTGAACAACATTATGCCGCACTGAACAACATTATGCCGCACTGAACAACATTATGCCGCACTAAACAACATTATGTCGCACTGAACAACACCATGCCGCACTGAACAACACCATGCTGCACTGAACAACATTATGCCGCACTGAACAACACGATCCCGCATTGAACAACACCATCCCGCAGTGAACAACACCATGCCGCATTGAACAACACCATGCCGCACTGAACAACACCATGCTGCACTGAACAACATTATGCTGCACTGAACAACACGATCCTGCATTGAACAACACCATGCCGCACTGAACAACACCATCCTGCACTGAACAACACCTTTCCACACTGAACAACACCATGCCGCACTGAACAACATTATGCCGCACTGAACAACACCATGCCGCACTGAACAACACCATGCCGCACTGAACAACACCATGCCGCACTGAACAACACCATGCCGCAATGAACAACACCATCCCGCACTGAACAACACCATGCCGCATTGAACAACACCATGCCGCACTGAACAACACCATCCCGCACTGAACAACACCACCCCGCACTGAACAACACGATCCCGCATTGAACAACACCATCCCGGACTGAACAACACCATGCCGCACTGAACAACACCATTCCGCACTGAACAACACCATGCCGCACTGAACAACACCATGCCGCACTGAACAACACCATGCCGCACTGAACAACACCATGCCGCACTGAACAACATTATGCCGCACTGAACAACACCATGCCGCACTGAACAACACCATCCCGCACTGAACAACACCATGCCGCATTGAACAACACCGTGCCGCACTGAACAACACCATCCTGCACTGAACAACACCATCCCGCACTGAACAACACCATGCCGCACTGAACAACATTATGGCGCACTGAACAACATTATGCCGCACTGAACAACACCATGCCGCACTGAACAACACCATGCCGCACTGAACAACACCATGCCGCACTGAACAACATTATGCCGCACTGAACAACATTATGCCGCACTGAACAACACCATGCCGCACTGAACAACACCATGCCGCACTGAACAACACCATGCCGCACTGAACAACACGACGTCGCACTGAACAACACGACGCCGCACAGAACAACACGACGCCGCACAGAATAACACAATACCGCACAGAACAACACAATACCGCACAAACAGTTTTAGATAATATTACGTCGCAGTCATGTGACGCGGACATGACGTCAATAGGCGGAACTCACGGCAAAATTATAATCCGTGGGCGTGGCTTGCAACAGGAAGTAGGAAAGCGGCAGTTCTGGCAAACAAGACACAGCTGTTAGTAACACGATGACTAACAAGGCAAATATTTTTGTTTTCAGCTTGCAACTTGACCGTCTAGAGCGTACAAGGTAATTACAACTGTTTTTTTTTAGCCCTGAAAAGCAAGGGAGTGTGGCGTTTGGGAGGAATGTCGAACTCGGCGTCTGCTTCCAGCCACAGACGCCAAATTTCGACGATTATTTCGACTGGTCAACGGTTGTAAATTATTGCGTTGACTAAAAACTTTATTTAACTCTACTCTTAACTTTGCCGTTTCAGATATGCGGGTATTACACCGCGGAAATGACGTCAATAGGCTGAACTCTCGCCAAAATTCAAATCTGTGGGCGCAATGGCCTTGAGCGAGACACCGGATACAAACACGACGATTATCAACAGAAATATCTTTATTTTCCGCTTGCAAGTGGACCGTCTAGAGCGTACACGGTAAGTACAACTCATTGTGTTTAAAAAGATTTACGTTTGTGTAGTTTGCGTTGCGTTGTATCTGTGAATGTTGGTTGAGGCTAAATGTTAATGTTTAATTTCATTCCTTTAGGTTCCACGGTGTTTGTTGGCTGTATGTTTTCCACTGCAAGAAGAGGCTCGTATCATTGACCAGCAGGAGCTACAATGGTGAGTACCCCTTTCGTCTTCCATTTATGTCAAACACTTCCTATTTCATGTCTAACAGTACTCGATTTAACAAATAACCATAAATAAATAGTGTGGGCAGTCACGTTAACATATGTGATTATCCTGCCTAATATGTTTATCACAAATATGTCACTAATCACTAATATGTTTATTTGTTTATCACAACACCTTTGGACCTTCAGCAATCGATTATTTACCTTCATCTACATAGAGACAGAACGATGGTGTCTTAAACATCTCATTCATTTCACCAAATAACTTCACGCAGGTGGATAACGGCCGTCTCGGTCACGCTATGTTGCGTGATGCAGTTTTGAAGAACCAAATGCATTTATTCAATGAATAAGTCAAGCTAGTTCTATGTTTATGATGTTGTAAGTTACGGTACCGATTGAAGTTGAGTTCGAAGCCAGTGGAAAACAGCGCTGCGTTTGTGCTCTCCAGGTACAAATGTTGTGATCTCTGACTGACGACCGGGCGAGACTCGAGTAAGAGATGTCCAAACGAGCTCCGGCAGGGCGGGCCAAGGCGGAGCGAACGGACGCCCTTCAGGCCGCCAATGACGAGCTGAGAACCAAACTGATGGACGTCCAGTTAGAACTTCAGCAGGAGAAGAACAAGGTGAAAACCTCAACAGACAGACACTGCCTGCCTCCCTGCCTGCCTCCCTGCCTGCCTCCCTGCCTGCCTCCCTCCCTCCCTCCCAGTTTTCCCGATGTAGATTAGACATGCGTGTGCCATGACTGTGTCAGCCTACATCAACAAATGCACCGAGGACGTCAGCACCACTAAGAATATCATCACCCGGGGCAACCAACGACCCTGGATGACTGAGGAGGTACGTCAAACGCTACGAGCGCGGAACTCTGCCTTCAAGTCTGGCGACAAGGAGACACTGAGGACAGCGAGAGCCAACTTGAACCGTGCCATCAGGATAGCGAAGCGAGACCGCAGTCGAAAATTTCAGGATCGTTTCCACGACGTCAAAAACATCAGGAGTATGTGGCAAGGCATACGGGCGATTACAGACTACAACTCACCCTCCCCCCCCCCGGTGGGTGTAGTTGATGCTGACTTTCTAAATGGTCTAAATAACTTCTTTGGGAGGTTCGAGGCACTAAACGGCACTCCAGCAGTTAAAACTGTCCCCCATCAGGAAGAGGAGGTACTCTGCCTTGACTCCGCCGATGTGTTGAAGACCCTGAGGAGAGTCAACCCCTGTAAGGCCCCTGGCCCCGACAACATTCCTGGGCGTGTGTTCAGGGAATGTGCAAGTCATCTGGCTGGGGTCATCACAGACATTTTTAACACCTCGCTGGGCCAAGCCACAGTGCCGGCGTGCTTTAAGACTGCCTCCATCATTCCGGTGCCGAAGAAACCTCAAATCACCTCATTTAATGATTACCGGCCTGTTGCACTGACTCCGGTTATGATGAAGTGCTTCGAAAGGCTGCTTAAAGGTCACATCGTTTCCAGACTCCCCCTATTATTTGACCCGTTCCAGTTTGCCGACCGGCAAAACCGCTCCACTCAGGACGCCATCTCCTCCGTTCTTCACCTGAGCCTGGCTCACCTGGAGGAGAAGAACACCCATGTGCGGAGGCTGTTCCTGGACTTCAGCTCAGCGTTTAACACCATCATCCCACAGCATCTGGTAGGAAAATTGGAACACCTGGGCTTCAACACACCCCTTCGCAACTGGCTGCTAGACTTCCTCACCAACAGACCTCAGTCAGTCCGGGTCGGACAGAACACCTCTGATGTCATCACCCTCAGCACAGGCTCCCTTCAGGGCTGCGTCCTGAGCCCCCTGCTGTGCACCCTGATGACACACGACTGCGTCCTCAGGTTCACCACCAATCACATCGTGAAGTCAGCAGACGACACAACGGTGGTGGGGCTCATCAGAGACAACAACGACCTGGACTACAGAGAGGAGGTGGAGCAGCTGGTGGGCTGGTGCAGAGAAAACAGCCTGATCCTGAATGAGGAGAAGATGAAGGAGATCATCGTCGACTTCAGGAAAAAACAGCCTCACCACGCTCCACTGATCATCAACAGCTCAGCTGTGGAGGTGGTCAGCACCACCAAATTCCTGGGGGTCCACATCACAGAAGACCTCACCTGGACTATGAACACTACGGCACTGGTCAAGAGGGCACAGAAGCGCTTGTACTTCCTGCGGAGGATGAGGAGAGCCCACCTGCCCCCACCCATCATGAGGACGTTCTACAGGAGCACCATAGAGAGCATTCTGACAAGCTGTCTCTCTGTGTGGTGTGGAGGCTGCACCGCCTCCGATTGGAAGAACGTGAGGAGAGTGGTGAGGACAGCAGAGAGGATCATAGGGGCTCCTCTTCCCTCCATTCAGGACATTTCATCTCAGCGCTGCATGTCCCGTGCCCGTAACATCATCAATGACCCATCACACCCCCACCATGGACTGTTCTCCCTGCTGCCCTCTGGGAAGAGGTTTGCAGCATCCGCTGCAGGTCCACCAGGTTCTGCAACAGCTTTTTCCCTGCTGTCATCAGACTGTTGAACACTAGAACTGTTGAGCTCTAAACTGAACTCTGCATCACACATTCACAGAACTGTACTTTATGACACTACGGACCTCTATCTTGCACTATCTCGCACTACCAACTTTACTGAACTTGTATAAACCCTTTAAATAGAAGTTTAATACATGGTTTAGCATTCCTCTGCACACTCTTGAATACTGTTTTGCCTACTTGCACTATTGCATAATTATCACTGCTGCACTTTATACTTATTTTTAATATATATATATATATATATATATAGTATATATGTATATATATATATTTTCATAGGATATGTTACTTCTATTCAACTGCAATATCACTACTTTGTTGTAAGACGTATGCAACGGAATTTCGTTTTGTATGCACCATGTGCAGACAAGATGACAATAAAGTTTGTCTAAGTCTAAGTCATGTCAGGTCAGCTGTCTGGAGAGAGAGAGAAGTCAGGACCTGCGGGCGGAGCACCACCGTGCCACCGCCGCCATGACGGAACTCAAAAGCAAACTCCATGAGGAGAAGCAGAAAGAGTTAGCCATTACCAGGGAGACATTACTGCGGCAGCATGAAATGGAGCTGATGAGAGTGATCAAAATCAAAGATGGAGAGATCCAGCGACTGAATGCCTTGGTCCTCAGCCTGAGGGACGGCTCCATGGACAAGGTGATCCGCTCTATCCGTGTCTGACTATCCGCACGCCACGTCGGGCTTCGATGCGGCCGCTACCGTATTGTGTAGCTTGTCCCCAGTAAGCGTCGCGGCGCTCCGTTGCGGTCTCAACGGCCCGGTGTGGCGCAATGTCTGCTCAGGTGAGGAGGGGGGGCGCTTTGCTGGCGGAGGTGGAGGAGACGCGGCGGTGTCGGGAGACCGAGCGGTGTCGCCTCCACCAGGAGCGCGGAAGAAGCCCTGGCAGCGGCCCAGCAGGCCTGGCAGTCCCGAGCGGCCGAGCTCCTCCCGATCGGCTCATCACCAGCATCGGGAGGAGCTGAGCCGAACCAAGAGAGACTGCGAGAGGGAGATCCGCCGACTGGTAGGACTGATCAGATGCGCGGTGCGTGGCTATGTTCCCAATTTCGTTGTATACCTGCAGTGCAATGACACCTAAGGCATTCTATTCTATTCTATTTCACAAGAAGAAAATGTCCGGTTGCTCGCTTCGCTTTTGTCACAGCAAAGGTGTTCTAGTCGATTCCAGAAAAAAATTGGCCGGTTGCTCTCTTTGTTTTTGTCACAATTCTGGCAAATGAGTTTGCCCGCCTGCCTGAGCGCTCCCCGTTTGTACATCCAGACGGATGAGATCAAGCTGAAAGACAGAGCGGTTAGTGTTTTGGATGAAGCCCTGGGGCCGGCCACGTCCACCGCCTTCAGCTGCAGACTCAGGCTGCCGAGCAGCAGATCGCTGCCCTGAGGGATTCCCAAAGGGCGGGCCTAAACTACCCTGGAAGTGGGGTCAACGCCGCTACTAGCAATCCTCTTCATTGCGTAAGCCACCTCATCACACACTTGCAGTACGCATGACTTAGTTCGTTGCTGGAGGAAGGTAGCACAAAAACAGTTTTGAACTTTGAACGAGTGCTTGTGTGTGTGTGTTGCGGGGCGTTTTCAGTCTCAGGAGGATCGGGACACGCGACGGTTTCATCTGAAAATCGCTGAGCTCAGCGCAGTCATCAGGAAACTGGAGGATCGAAACGCCCTGCTTTCTGAAGAGCGCAATGAACTGGTAATTTATTGACGGCACGCTTGAAGGTTTGCGCTACGTTTGATGCGCGCCATCCAGCGAGGCACCCATTGCGCTTGCTTATTAGTTGAGCGGCGAGATGTCTTTTATTGGGAGCCAAAGCCACGATTCCGTTCAAACCGATGCAAAAGGAATGGATACGTTCTGGCCCGCGTGTTGTGCGTCTTTCACATCCCGCACTTCATGCTTGCAGCTAAAGCGACTGAGAGAAACAGAAAGCCAATTTCTGCCACTCCTGTACAAAAACAAACGCCTGAGCAGGAAGAATGAAGAACTCTCGCTGGTGCTGTGTCGCCTTGAAAACAAAGTGCGCTTTGTCACCCAGGAGAACGAGGAGATGGCAAGCTTGGTAAGTCGACGCGGACAACGGCGGCGTGCCAACAGAGTCCACTGCATTTGTGTTCCACAGAGAAGGCCTAGTTCGCTCAATGACCTGGACCGCGGTTGCGGCCAGCAGGACGGTGAAATGGAGTTCCTTCAAGTTGTGGAGCAGCGGCACATCATCGACGACTTGTCCAAGGTCTTCAGGCAGGCGACTCGGTGCACGTACGGCAGCGCCGCGCTCGCTCGCTGTCGCCAGGAAACCTTTTCCGTCCAAAGCTTGGCCGGCGGCCGCCATCCAAAAAATTGGCCCCTTAAATTCCGACCTTTCAAGCAGGAGCATTGTGCGCACGCGTTTGAACACGCTTTAGACTTGTTTTGCCGTTTTCAGCAGCTCAAAGCTCCCGTTTTGTCAGCGCCTTTGCCACTCGCTGTGCGCTGAAAACGACGGACTTGCCCGGCTGCTCAGCCCGTCAACCATGAGCCGCGAGCGCGACGTCATTGTCCGTAGGCAGCTAGTGGCAAAATGCACCCTGTTAGAGTTGCGCTCGCTCCAACTTATTTTGCAAGAACCACACGGGAGACAAGTAAGTTCTTTTGGACACCTGCAGGTGGAGAGTCCATCCGTTGTACGAATGAAGTCTGACTCTCGGCTCCTGCACGAGCATTTTAATTAAGAGAAACAGGGTGGGTGTAAGAGTGGATTGAATAGAGGAAGCCCTTGACCTCTAGTCAAAACATAGCAAGGGGTGTTTTACGACTTTGTGTAGGAAGGGATAAGCGATAGGGATAAATAAGGGATAAATAATATTATTTATTACAGGTCGCAGTCAAAGTCAAAGCAACACAATGATACGATAAAGATAATCTGGAAAACCCTGACACACCCTGTAGTTGTCACTTTTGGAAAAGACGAGCGTCCCTCCAATCATCGCCGGTGACGTGTTTTTCAGGCTCTGGAGACAGGAGCTCATGTCAGAAATGTCATTGTGAGTCGCGTTTGTTTCTGCGCCGGAGCCGTTCGTTCCCTTTGCATCCAAAGAATCTCAAAGGCGGATTATTTGTGTCGACAGGAGAGAGATTTGCTGCTACGATACCGACGTCGAGAATCTCTGAGGAGGAACAAAGCGTGAGGTCCTGCAAGGTGAGTCTGTTTGTTTGCGGCTGCTTGGTGTTGCGCAAGATGAAATGGCCTTTTTCTCGCTATCGTTCCTCTCGTCGATTCATCGTGAGGTGTCGCTTCAGTTTGTTCAGAGAGATGTTTGCTTCCGCGCCCGCAGGTCATCGAAACATTTTACGGCTACGACGAAGACGTGTTGGTGGACTCGGACGGATCGTCCTTGTCTTTTCACACCGACAGAACCCCCGACACGGAACCCGAAGAGGTAGCCCGCCATTTCTGCCAGCGTATTGGCACCAAACATTCCTCTTCAGCCTGGAATCGGACTCGTCTTTGCGTCGCGGGTGCTTTGTCGCCGGTCTGACTGATTCTGGTACTAGTGCTGTGTTGCATTGGTGTGTGCATGAAGAGGCGGAGCTTCGCTACCGCCAGCTGACGCAAGAATATCAAGCGCTGCAACGAGCCTACGCTCTGCTAGCCCAGACCAGCGAAAGGGGACTACGACGCCGAGAAGGAGATCAAGGTGGCGCCCCTTCCCGCAACCCCCGGCCGGGTCGCAGCCTCCCCGTTCTCACCCAGCCTCGGGTGTTCTCTGGTCTGAAAGGAGGAGGAGGAGCCTCCCTCCTCCTCCTTTCAGACCAGAGAAAAGCTGATGGTAGAAATGGGTCACTATCAAAGCAGAGTAGCAGATCTGGAGTCAGCGCTGAAGCAACAAGGACAGGTAAGCTCATCAATGAGCACACCTTTTTCTCAGACAAAATAGCTACATTCTTCAGTCACTCATCCGTCTGGCATTACTGGACCAACCCCCCCCCCCCCCCCCCCCCCGAACGTGGCTGGGAAAATGCGGAGAAAAGCAAATGTCATTTTCCAGTCAACCAAAGAATTTGTGGATGAAAATGACACAACATTCCAAAGCTGTCCACGCGTTTGTCTCTTCTAGAATGTCAAGTGGGTGGAGGAGAAGCAGCTGCTGCGTCAGAGCAATCAGCAGTTGGCCGAAAAGGTGACGGAAAGAAAGGCGCTGGGCGGAGTCGCTTGGCGTCACACCTGTCGGGAAGCCCCGCAGATGAGGTCTGACTGTCTTTTCAGGTCAGGCGGATGGAGGCGGAAGAAGCGCGTCTGAAAGAGCACATCCAGGATATCCGAGACCAAAACGAACTGCTTGAGTTCCGCATCCTGGAGCTGGAGGTGGGAAGACTCGCACAAGCGTGTTGAGGCCAGAGATGTGACGGACGGACGGACGGACGGACGGATGCATGCCTCTGCCTTTCAGGAGAGGGAGTGGCGCTCCCCCGTCTTGAAGTTTCTGCAAGTCCGTTTCCCAGACGGCCTCAGCCCTTTGCAGATCTACTGCGAGGCCGAGGGCGTGAGCGTACGTAAGGCGTCCCTCGCAACCCTAACCTTAACCCGAGGTCCCAGAACACCTTACATTGCTCCTTGCGCCTTTCCCCCGGACATCGTCATCAGTGATCTGATGAAGAAGCTGGACATCCTGGGCTATAACGCCGTAAGTGTATGTCGAACTCCTTATGTTCGCACTCCACGAGACTCGGCGGCTCAAATGTGACTTTTGGAAGGCTTTGCGCTGAAAGAAGCTTGTTGACGCTGTGCCTTTGGGCTCTTGCAGAATCTCACCAACGAGGAGCAGGTGGTCGTGATTCACGCCAGGACCCTTCTCACCCTAGCCGAGAAGGTAACGC
This sequence comes from Syngnathus floridae, assembly GCF_059516105.1. Classification (NCBI taxonomy): domain Eukaryota; kingdom Metazoa; phylum Chordata; class Actinopteri; order Syngnathiformes; family Syngnathidae; genus Syngnathus; species Syngnathus floridae. The sequence goes on along the minus strand of NC_142428.1, from coordinate 12,951,168 downwards.
GCACGTCCACGCACGCTCTCGCATTCTGCTTATGTGACAGCAGCCTTTCCTCAGTGGTTAGAATACATCAAAGTGACCAAGTCAGCACTTCAACAGAAGATGTTGGACATTGAAAGTGAGAAGGTAGACAGACACGCGACATCAGCCAAGGGGAACTCCGGCAATGTGCCCCAACAATTCTGACCTTGAGCTGTGCTAGGATATGTTCTGCAAGCAGAAGGGCTACCTGGATGAAGAGTTGGACTTCAGGAAGTGTTCCATGGACCAGGCTCATAAGGTAAGCCGCCCTCAAATCTCCCGCCGGACCACTGATGGACGAGGATTGCGGCCCAGAGGATCCTGGAGCTGGAGGCCATGTTGTACGAGGCGCTACCGCAGCGGGACTGCCCCGCCACGGACGGCGAAAAAGCCAGCCACGCTGGCGTGAATGACGTGCTGACGGCGGATCAGAGAGAAGAGCTTAGGAGCGCCGTGGACCAATGGAAGCGAGCCCTGATGTGCGAGTTGAGGGAGCGCGACGCTTGCATCCTCCAAGAGAGAATGGATCTGCTGCACAGCGCGCAACAGGTAAGGGCCCAAAGCCAGCCCGGCACTTACTTGCACGCTTACTGGCTTTTGAATGCCACTTTCCATTTGTCCGTCCTAGAGGAACAAAGAGCTGAAAGAATTCATCGAAGCTCAGAAGAGACAAATCAAACAATTGGAGGAGAAGTTTCTGTTTCTCTTTCTATTCTTCTCCTTGGCCTTCATTCTGTGGCCCTAACACCAGCTGGTGAGTGAGCTCCAGCGGCACCGCACTCGACACCTCCGATACACTGCCAGTCGGTCTCAGACGTTGGCAGACGCTCCGATGCCAACGTATACCCCCCGCCACGGTGACAGAGGCACCGCGTCACACCGGCGCTCATCCAATCAGAAGGCAGGAAAAGCAAATTCACATGCAGGGCACTTTTGAACCAGAAGAGAGCGCCACAAAAAACGGTTGTTGCCCCAAACGCGCACTAAAAAGGGTCAGAATAACAAGAGTCCCACTGGCCAGCCGGGGCCACCCGTCCAGCTGTTTCTTCAGGGGGGAAAAAAATTGGAGTCACCGGTGAGTACATTTTGCATTTAGCTCTGCTTTTCTGCTTCTGTCTTCAAGTGTGTGGCATCCTGCGATCAAAGAGTCAGCCAACCCCAAAGCGGTTGACCTCAACGTCCCACCACCATGCCTACCAGAGCAGGTGACGTGATGCTTTGGACATCCTTCCGTCTCAGATGCCCAAAAGTACTCTTTGCCACATCTGCGGCAATACGGTGTCTTTTCAAAGGTGCAAATAAATCCAGCGTGGGCGGAACACGCACGTCTTCGGTTTTTCCCGCTTTGTTTGTGTGACAGCTGTTGTGAAAATTTTATACAAATAAAGTTGTATAGTACAGGTTTGGCCAAGCCGCAACTCCCGAACCGCATGCGGCTCTTTTATGTTCATATCAACATTTGTGTGTGTGTGTGTGTGTGTGTGTGTGGGGGGGGGGGGTTGTGCGTGTTGGCTTCACTTGAGTTCAATTTGGTATTTTGGTCAAAAGCGCATGTGGTGAAATTCCACAAAGTAGGATGGGCAAACACATTTCTTTAAACTATGAGTGTCAATTGGGCTCTCGAAATGGCAGGGAAAAGATGCACAGCAAAACGAAAATACGTAGATGAACACAGGACGTTTTAATCAGAGTGGGAAAGTTTCTATTTTTTGTTGAACGTGATGGCAAACCATTCTGCCTGATATGTCAGACCTCAGCGCATTTCAAAGATTCAAATCTTCAGCGCCATGCACTTCAGCTCACTCCATGCTAACATTGATCAGGCGTCGAACCCGCATCATCATGCTTAAGAGGTGGCCATGCTAACCAGTGCGCCATTATGTCAACGCATAATAACTAAGTCTACTGGTCAAAACAGCGGTTACTATATGACGTCGCTACGTCGTGGTCACGTGACGCAGACAAGACGTCAATGGACGTGGGCAGAGTTAACTTGTTTAAAAGGGAGTAGGCAGAAGAAATATTTAATTTATTTAAATCTATTTTGAGTGCACACCATTATGCCAATGCATAACAACTGTAAATCTACTAAACAAAACAGCGGTTGCTATATGACATCTGCCACGTCGTGGTCACGTGACATACGTGACGTCGATGGGCGTAACTTTCGCCGGAATTCAAATCCGCGGGGAGAGTTAACTTGTTTAAAAGAGAGTGGGCAGAAGAATTATTTAATTTATTTAAATCTATTTGGTGTGTGCGCCATTATGTCAATGCATAACAACTGTAAGTCTACTGAACAAAACAGCGGTTGCTATTTGACGTCTGCCACGTCGTGGTCACGTGACGCGGACGTGACGTCGACGCCTACTTTACATCCCACCGATCACAGGACTCCTCGGCTGCATAACCGTGCCCCCTTCCCAACCAATCGGATTTGCTATACGCGAAAACGACGCCAATGGAAAGAGCTTCCGCCCAAATTTAAATCCGTGGGCGTGGCTCGCAGCAGGAAGTAGGAAAATGGCGGCGATGTTGACAAAGACACAGCGGATGGTAACATACGACTAACAAGAGAAATATTTTTATTTTCTGCTTGCAACTGGACCGTCCAGAGCGTACACGGTAAGTACAACTCATCGTTTTTAAAAAGAAGTACTTTTGTTGCCCTGAAAAGCGAGTGAGCGTGGCGTTTGTGGGGGACGTCGAATTTCGACGATTCTTTCTGGTCAACGGTTGTAAATGATTGTGTTGATTAAAAAAGAAAACTTGATGTAACTCTACTTTTAACTGCCGTTTCAGATAGATTTGGAATTGCAACACATCCAATTTTGCCTAGAGCGTACACGGTAAGTAACACTCGTTGTGTTTAAGGAGATTTACGTTTGTAATAGCAGAAGTGTAGCCGCGTTGCGTTGTACGTGTGAATGTTGGTCCGGGCGAAATGTTAATGTTTAATTTCATTCCTTTAGGTTCCACGGTGTTTGTTGGCTGCAAGTTTTCCACTGCAAGAAGAGGCTCATATCATTGACCAGGAGCGAGCTACAATGGTGAGTAGCCATAACATTTATGTTAAACACTTCCTATTTCATGTCTAACAGTACTTGATTTAACAAATAACCATAAATAAATACAGTGTGGGCACTGAAGTTAACATATGTGATTATACTGCCTAATCTGTCACCGAGTAGATTGTTGCAAAGTAATATAAGATCCAAAGTTGTAATTCAGAATAGTTTTCAAAAGAAGGCCATTAGAATTATATACAAGTCTGATTACCCTGAACAAGCTATTAATTAAATCACAAATTCTTCAATTCAAAGATTTGGTAGATTATCAGACAAATAATGTCTAACAGTAATTGATTTAACACATCACGATAAGTAGATTGAGTGTGGGCACTCTCAAGTTAACATATGTGATTATACTGCCTAATCTGTTACAGAGTATGTTGTTGCCAAGTAATGTAGAATAGATCCAAAGTAGTAATCCAGAATAGTTTTGAAGAGGCCATTAGAATGATAAACAAATCTGATTACCTTGAACATAATAACAAGCTAAGTGTTTAATATGTCCTACGAAGTCAAAATTGGGCACCATCATGTGGTGAAATTTGGAATTGCATCACATCCAATTTTGCCAGGGAACAAACAGATTACATAAATCTTAGTTTTGAATAAGCCACTCCTTCTCAAACAAGTAAACTCTGCCCATTTTGCGCAGTAGATGTTCTGTTAATATCTAGTATTTATACAAAGTCATAATTTAAATTGCTTTCAACCTTCATTCATCGGTTCAACCAACATTACTCGCTCTTCTTACCAACTTGTATTGATTTAACTAAGCGTTTAATACTTCGTATCAGGTCTCAAATCGAGATTTGGCAAAATACAATTTCAGCAAATCCAATTTTGCCAGGGAACAAAAATAGATTAAATAAACTAAATAAGTCCTCTTCCCATTAAATAAATCAGAAAAGTCTGTCTTGTAACCAGTCCTCTTCAAACAAGTAAAGTCTGCCCATTTTGTGCCGTAGATTTTGTGTCTATGCCTAGTATTTAAACAAAATCATAATTTAAACGACTTCTTTCCTTCATTCACTTTGGAAATTTGGAATTGCAGCAAATCGAATTTTGGCAGGGAACAAAAATAGATCAATTAAACTAAATAAGTCTTCTTCCCATTAAATAAATTAAAAAAGTCTGTCTTGTAACCAGTCCTTTTCAAACAAGTAAAGTCTGCCCATTTTGTGCCGTCGATTTTGTGTTAATGCCTAGTATTTATACAAAATCATAATTTAAAGGACTTCATTCCTTCATTCACTTTGGAAATTTGGAATTGCAGCACATCAAATTTTGCCTGGGAAGAAAAGTAGATTAAATAAATTTAATAAGTCTTACTACTTCCCATTAAATAAATTAAATACGTCTTACTTGTTCCCACTCCTTTTCAAAACAGTAGTTTAAAACGAGGGCCCTTCACTCAATCTTTAACCTCAACCCCGCACGTTGTGTTGTATCTGTGAATGTTGGTTGTGGCCAAATGATAGTTTTCTTTCATTCGTTTAGGTTCCAAGAAAACTTGATGTAACTCTACTTTTAACTGCCGTTTCAGATAAGCGGGTATTACGTCGCAGTCAAATGCCGCGGATATGACGTAATTGCCCGAACCTCCGCCAAAATTCAAATCTGTTGGCGCGATGGCCGTGAGCCACTGAGCAGCGACGATTATCAACAGAAATATCTTTATTTTCTGCTTGCAACTGGACCGTCTAGAGCGTACACGGTAAGTAACACTCATTGTGTTTAAGGAGATTTACGTTTGTAATAGCAGAAGTGTAGCCGCGTTGCGTTGTACGTGTGAAAATTGGTCGAGGCGAAATGTTAATGTTTAATTTCATTCCTTTAGGTTCCACGGTGTTTGTTGGCTGCAAGTTTTCCACTGCAAGAAGAGGCTCGTATCATTGACCAGGAGCGAGCTACAATGGTGAGTAGCCATAACATTTATGTTAAACACTTCCTATTTCATGTCTAACAGTACTTGATTTAACAAATAACCATAAATAAATACAGTGTGGGCACTGAAGTTAACATATGTGATTATACTGCCTAATCTGTCACGGAGTAGATTGTTGCAAAGTAATATAAGATCCAAAGTTGTAATTCAGAATAGTTTTCAAAAGAAGGCCATTAGAATTATATACAAGTCTGATTACCCTGAACAAGCTATTAATTAAATCACAAATTCTTCAATTCAAAGATTTGGTAGATTATCAGACAAATAATGTCTAACAGTAATTGATTTAACACATCACGATAAGTAGATTGAGTGTGGGCACTCTCAAGTTAACATATGTGATTATACTGCCTAATCTGTTACAGAGTATGTTGTTGCCAAGTAATGTAGAATAGATCCAAAGTAGTAATCCAGAATAGTTTTGAAGAGGCCATTAGAATGATAAACAAATCTGATTACCTTGAACATAATAACAAGCTAAGTGTTTAATATGTCCTATGAAGTCAAAATTGGGCACCATCATGTGGTGAAATTTGGAATTGCATCACATCCAATTTTGCCTGGGAACAAACAGATTACATAAATCTTAGTTTTGAATAAGCCACTCCTTCTCAAACAAGTAAACTCTGCCCATTTTGCGCAGTAGATGTTCTGTTAATATCTAGTATTTATACAAAGTCATAATTTAAATTGCTTTCAACCTTCATTCATCGGTTCAACCAACATTACTCGCTCTTATTACCAACTTGTATTGATTTAACTAAGCGTTTAATACTTCCTATCAGGTCTCAAATCGAGATTTGGCAAAATACAATTTCAGCAAATCCAATTTTGCCAGGGAACAAAAATAGATTAAATAAACTAAATAAGTCCTCTTCCCATTAAATAAATCAGAAAAGTCTGTCTTGTAACCAGTCCTCTTCAAACAAGTAAAGTCTGCCCATTTTGTGCCGTAGATTTTGTGTCTATGCCTAGTATTTAAACAAAATCATAATTTAAACGACTTCTTTCCTTCATTCACTTTGGAAATTTGGAATTGCAGCAAATCGAATTTTGGCAGGGAACAAAAATAGATCAATTAAACTAAATAAGTCTTCTTCCCATTAAATAAATTAAAAAAGTCTGTCTTGTAACCAGTCCTTTTCAAACAAGTAAAGTCTGCCCATTTTGTGCCGTCGATTTTGTGTTAATGCCTAGTATTTATACAAAATCATAATTTAAAGGACTTCATTCCTTCATTCACTTTGGAAATTTGGAATTGCAGCACATCAAATTTTGCCTGGGAAGAAAAGTAGATTAAATAAATTTAATAAGTCTTACTACTTCCCATTAAATAAATTAAATACGTCTTACTTGTTCCCACTCCTTTTCAAAACAGTAGTTTAAAACGAGGGCCCTTCACTCAATCTTGAACCCCAACCCCGCACGTTGTGTTGTATCTGTGAATGTTGGTTGTGGCCAAATGATAGTTTTCTTTCATTCGTTTAGGTTCCAAGAAAACTTGATGTAACTCTACTTTTAACTGCCGTTTCAGATAAGCGGGTATTACGTCGCAGTCATGTGCCGTGGATATGACGTAATTGCCCGAACCTCCGCCAAAATTCAAATCTGTTGGCGCGATGGCCGTGAGCCACTGAGCAGCGACGATTATCAACAGAAATATCTTTATTTTCTGCTTGCAACTGGACCGTCTAGAGCGTACACGGTAAGTAACACTCATTGTGTTTAAGGAGATTTACGTTTGTAATAGCAGAAGTGTAGCCGCGTTGCGTTGTACGTGTGAAAATTGGTCGAGGCGAAATGTTAATGTTTAATTTCATTCCTTTAGGTTCCACGGTGTTTGTTGGCTGCAAGTTTTCCACTGCAAGAAGAGGCTCGTATCATTGACCAGGAGCGAGCTACAATGGTGAGTAGCCATAACATTTATGTTAAACACTTCCTATTTCATGTCTAACAGTACTTGATTTAACAAATAACCATAAATAAATACAGTGTGGGCACTGAAGTTAACATATGTGATTATACTGCCTAATCTGTCACGGAGTAGATTGTTGCAAAGTAATATAAGATCCAAAGTTGTAATTCAGAATAGTTTTCAAAAGAAGGCCATTAGAATTATATACAAGTCTGATTACCCTTAACATAACAACAAGCTATTAATTAAATCACAAATTCTTCAATTCAAAGATTTGGTAGATTATCAGACAAATAATGTCTAACAGTAATTGATTTAACATCACGATAAGTAGATTGAGTGTGGGCACTCTCAAGTTAACAGATATGATTATACTGCCTAATCTGTTACAGAGTATGTTGTTGCCAAGTAATGTAGAATAGATCCAAAGTAGTAATCCAGAATAGTTTTGAAGAGGCCATTAGAATAATAAACAAATCTGATTACCTTGAACATAATAACAAGCTAAGTGTTTAATATGTCCTATGAAGTCAAAATTGGGCACCATCATGTGGTGAAATTTGGAATTGCATCACATCCAATTTTGCCTGGGAACCAACAGATTAAATAAATCTTAGTTTTGAATAAGCCACTCCTTCTCAAACAAGTAAACTCTGCCCATTTCGCGCAGTAGATGTTCTGTTAATATCTAGTATTTATACAAAGTCATAATTTAAATTGCTTTCAACCTTCATTCATCGGTTCAACCAACATTACTCGCTCTTATTACCAACTTGTATTGATTTAACTAAGCGTTTAATACTTCCTATCAGGTCTCAAGGCAAGATTTGGCAAAATACAATTTCAGCAAATCCAATTTTGCCAGGGAACAAAAATAGATTAAATAAACTAAATAAGTCTTCTTCCCATTAAATAAATCAGAAAAGTCTGTCTTGTAACCAGTCCTCTTCAAACAAGTAAAGTCTGCCCATTTTGTGCCGTAGATTTTGTGTCTATGCCTAGTATTTAAACAAAATCATAATTTAAACGACTTCTTTCCTTCATTCACTTTGGAAATTTGGAATTGCAGCAAATCGAATTTTGCCAGGGAACAAAAATAGATCAATTAAACTAAATAAGTCTTCTTCCCATTAAATAAATTAAAAAAGTCTGTCTTGTAACCAGTCCTTTTCAAACAAGTAAAGTCTGCCCATTTTGTGCCGTCGATTTTGTGTTAATGCCTAGTATTTATACAAAATCATAATTTAAAGGACTTCATTCCTTCATTCACTTTGGAAATTTGGAATTGCAGCACATCAAATTTTGCCTGGGAAGAAAAGTAGATTAAATAAATTTAATAAGTCTTACTACTTCCCATTAAATAAATTAAATACGTCTTACTTGTTCCCACTCCTTTACAAAAAAGTAGTTTAAAACGAGGTCCCTTCACTCAACCTTTAACCCTATTTATTCACCTTCTAGGCTAAGTGTTAAAGGCTAAGTGTTAAAGGCTAAGTGTTAAAGGCTAAGTGTTAGAGGCTAAGTGCCAGAGGCTAGGCGCCAGAGGCGAGTTTTTGTGGGCTGAAGTTTTAGTGGGGTTAGTGTGAATACAATCCAAAAGAATACAACAGAATACAATACAATAGAATATAATACATAGATTAAATTCAATAGCTCTTACTACTTCCCATTAAATAAATTAAATACGTCTTACTTGTTCCCAATCCTTTTCAAAAAAGTAGTTTAAAACGAGGGCCCTTCACTCAACCTTTAACCTCAACCCCGCACGTCACATTGTGTTGTATCTGTGAATGTTGGTTGTGGCCAAATGATAGTTTTCTTTCATTCGTTTAGGTTCCACGGTGTTTGTTGGCTATGTTTTCCACTGTCAGAAGGATGAAAATACAAAGTACAACGCTTGGACGTGGGCGAAGACGTCACCGGTGAGTCCTTCCTTCCTATTTATTTACCTTCTAGATGCTAGAGGCTAAGTGTTAGAGGCTAAGTGTTAGAGGCTAAGTGTTAAACACAATACGAACAACACAACGATACTGCACTGAACAACACGATACCGCACTGAGAAACACGATACCGCACTGAACAACACGATACCGCACTGAACAACACCATGCCGCACTGAACACCATGCCACACTGAACAACACCATCCCGCACTGAACAACACCATGCCGCACTAAACAACACCATGCCGCACTGAACAACACCATGCCTCACTGAACGACACCATGCCGCACTGAAAGACACCATGCCGCACTGAACGACACCATGCCGCACTGAAAGACACCATCCCGCACTGAACACCATGCCGCACTGAACAACACCATCCTGCACTGAACAACACCATCCCGCACTGAACAACACCATGCCGCACTGAACAACATTATGCCGCACTGAACATTATGCCGCACTGAACAACACCATGCCGCACTGAACAACACCATGCCGCACTGAACAACATTATGCCGCACTGAACAACACCATGCCGCACTGAACAACACCATGCCGCACTGAACAACACCATGCCGCACTGAACAACATTATGCCGCACTGAACAACACCATGCCGCACTGAACAACACCATCCTGCACTGAACAACACCATTCCGCATTGAACACCATGCCGCACTGAACAACACCATCCCGCACTGAACAACACCATCCCGCACTGAACAACACCATGCCGCACTGAACAACATTATGCCGCACTGAACAACATTATGCCGCACTGAACAACACCATGCCGCACTGAACAACACCATGCCGCACTGAACAACACCATGCCGCACTGAACAACATTATGCCGCACTGAACAACATTATGTCGCACTTAACAACACCATGCCGCACTGAACAACACCATGCCGCACTGAACAACACTATGCCGCACTGAAAAACACCATGCCGCACTGAACAACACCATCCCGCACTGAACAACACCATGCCGCATTGAACAACACCATGCCGCACTGAACAACACCATGCTGCACTGAACAACATTATGCTGCACTGAAAACACGATCCTGCATTGAACAACACCATGCCGCACTGAACAACACCTTCCTGCACTGAACAACACCATCCTGCACTGAACAACACCACCCCGCACTGAACAACACGATCCCGCATTGAACACCATCCCGCACTGAACAACACCATGCCGCACTGAACAACACCATTCCGCACTGAACAACACCATGCCGCACTGAACAACACCATGCCGCACTGAACAACACCATGCCGCACTGAACAACACCATGCCGCACTGAACAACATTATGCCGCACTGAACAACACCATGCCGCACTGAACAACACCATCCCGCACTGAACAACACCATGCCGCATTGAACAACACCATGCCGCACTGAACAACACCATCCTGCACTGAACAACACCATCCCGCACTAAACAACACCATGCCGCACTGAACAACATTATGGCGCACTGGACAACATTATGCCGCACTGAACAACACCATGCCGCACTGAACAACACCATGCCGCACTGAACAACACCATGCCGCACTGAACAACACCATGCCGCACTGAACAACATTATGCCGCACTGAACAACACCATGCCGCACTGAACAACACCATGCCGCACTGAACAACACGATCCCGCATTGAACAACACCATCCTGCACTGAACAACACCATGCCGCACTGAACAACACCATGCCGCACTGAACAACACCATTCCGCACTGAACAACACCATGCCGCACTGAACGACACCATCCTGCACTGAACAACACCATCCCGCACTGAACAACACCATGCCGCATTAAACAACACCATGCCGCACTGAACAACACCATCCTGCACTGAACAACACCATGCCGCACTGAACAACACCATGCCGCACTGAACAACACCATGCCGCACTGAACAACATTATGCCGCACTGAACAACATTATGCCGCACTAAACAACATTATGTCGCACTGAACAACACCATGCCGCACTGAACAACACCATGCTGCACTGAACAACATTATGCCGCACTGAACAACACGATCCCGCATTGAACAACACCATCCCGCAGTGAACAACACCATGCCGCATTGAACAACACCATGCCGCACTGAACAACACCATGCTGCACTGAACAACATTATGCTGCACTGAACAACACGATCCTGCATTGAACAACACCATGCCGCACTGAACAACACCATCCTGCACTGAACAACACCATGCCGCACTGAACAACACCATGCCGCACTGAACAACATTATGCCGCACTGAAAAACACCATGCCGCACTGAACAACACCATCCCGCACTGAACAACACCATGCCGCATTGAACAACACCATGCCGCACTGAACAACACCATGCTGCACTGAACAACATTATGCTGCACTGAACAACACGATCCTGCATTGAACAACACCATTCCGCACTGAACAACACCATTCCGCACTGAACAACACCATCCTGCACTGAACAACACCATCCTGCACTGAACAACACCATCCCGCACTGAACAACACCATCCCGCATTGAACAACACCATGCCGCACTGAACAACACCATCCTGCACTGAACAACACCATGCCGCACTGAACAACACCATGCCGCACTGAACAACATTATGCCGCACTGAACAACATTATGCCGCACTGAACAACATTATGCCGCACTAAACAACATTATGTCGCACTGAACAACACCATGCCGCACTGAACAACACCATGCTGCACTGAACAACATTATGCCGCACTGAACAACACGATCCCGCATTGAACAACACCATCCCGCAGTGAACAACACCATGCCGCATTGAACAACACCATGCCGCACTGAACAACACCATGCTGCACTGAACAACATTATGCTGCACTGAACAACACGATCCTGCATTGAACAACACCATGCCGCACTGAACAACACCATCCTGCACTGAACAACACCTTTCCACACTGAACAACACCATGCCGCACTGAACAACATTATGCCGCACTGAACAACACCATGCCGCACTGAACAACACCATGCCGCACTGAACAACACCATGCCGCACTGAACAACACCATGCCGCAATGAACAACACCATCCCGCACTGAACAACACCATGCCGCATTGAACAACACCATGCCGCACTGAACAACACCATCCCGCACTGAACAACACCACCCCGCACTGAACAACACGATCCCGCATTGAACAACACCATCCCGGACTGAACAACACCATGCCGCACTGAACAACACCATTCCGCACTGAACAACACCATGCCGCACTGAACAACACCATGCCGCACTGAACAACACCATGCCGCACTGAACAACACCATGCCGCACTGAACAACATTATGCCGCACTGAACAACACCATGCCGCACTGAACAACACCATCCCGCACTGAACAACACCATGCCGCATTGAACAACACCGTGCCGCACTGAACAACACCATCCTGCACTGAACAACACCATCCCGCACTGAACAACACCATGCCGCACTGAACAACATTATGGCGCACTGAACAACATTATGCCGCACTGAACAACACCATGCCGCACTGAACAACACCATGCCGCACTGAACAACACCATGCCGCACTGAACAACATTATGCCGCACTGAACAACATTATGCCGCACTGAACAACACCATGCCGCACTGAACAACACCATGCCGCACTGAACAACACCATGCCGCACTGAACAACACGACGTCGCACTGAACAACACGACGCCGCACAGAACAACACGACGCCGCACAGAATAACACAATACCGCACAGAACAACACAATACCGCACAAACAGTTTTAGATAATATTACGTCGCAGTCATGTGACGCGGACATGACGTCAATAGGCGGAACTCACGGCAAAATTATAATCCGTGGGCGTGGCTTGCAACAGGAAGTAGGAAAGCGGCAGTTCTGGCAAACAAGACACAGCTGTTAGTAACACGATGACTAACAAGGCAAATATTTTTGTTTTCAGCTTGCAACTTGACCGTCTAGAGCGTACAAGGTAATTACAACTGTTTTTTTTTAGCCCTGAAAAGCAAGGGAGTGTGGCGTTTGGGAGGAATGTCGAACTCGGCGTCTGCTTCCAGCCACAGACGCCAAATTTCGACGATTATTTCGACTGGTCAACGGTTGTAAATTATTGCGTTGACTAAAAACTTTATTTAACTCTACTCTTAACTTTGCCGTTTCAGATATGCGGGTATTACACCGCGGAAATGACGTCAATAGGCTGAACTCTCGCCAAAATTCAAATCTGTGGGCGCAATGGCCTTGAGCGAGACACCGGATACAAACACGACGATTATCAACAGAAATATCTTTATTTTCCGCTTGCAAGTGGACCGTCTAGAGCGTACACGGTAAGTACAACTCATTGTGTTTAAAAAGATTTACGTTTGTGTAGTTTGCGTTGCGTTGTATCTGTGAATGTTGGTTGAGGCTAAATGTTAATGTTTAATTTCATTCCTTTAGGTTCCACGGTGTTTGTTGGCTGTATGTTTTCCACTGCAAGAAGAGGCTCGTATCATTGACCAGCAGGAGCTACAATGGTGAGTACCCCTTTCGTCTTCCATTTATGTCAAACACTTCCTATTTCATGTCTAACAGTACTCGATTTAACAAATAACCATAAATAAATAGTGTGGGCAGTCACGTTAACATATGTGATTATCCTGCCTAATATGTTTATCACAAATATGTCACTAATCACTAATATGTTTATTTGTTTATCACAACACCTTTGGACCTTCAGCAATCGATTATTTACCTTCATCTACATAGAGACAGAACGATGGTGTCTTAAACATCTCATTCATTTCACCAAATAACTTCACGCAGGTGGATAACGGCCGTCTCGGTCACGCTATGTTGCGTGATGCAGTTTTGAAGAACCAAATGCATTTATTCAATGAATAAGTCAAGCTAGTTCTATGTTTATGATGTTGTAAGTTACGGTACCGATTGAAGTTGAGTTCGAAGCCAGTGGAAAACAGCGCTGCGTTTGTGCTCTCCAGGTACAAATGTTGTGATCTCTGACTGACGACCGGGCGAGACTCGAGTAAGAGATGTCCAAACGAGCTCCGGCAGGGCGGGCCAAGGCGGAGCGAACGGACGCCCTTCAGGCCGCCAATGACGAGCTGAGAACCAAACTGATGGACGTCCAGTTAGAACTTCAGCAGGAGAAGAACAAGGTGAAAACCTCAACAGACAGACACTGCCTGCCTCCCTGCCTGCCTCCCTGCCTGCCTCCCTGCCTGCCTCCCTCCCTCCCTCCCAGTTTTCCCGATGTAGATTAGACATGCGTGTGCCATGACTGTGTCAGCCTACATCAACAAATGCACCGAGGACGTCAGCACCACTAAGAATATCATCACCCGGGGCAACCAACGACCCTGGATGACTGAGGAGGTACGTCAAACGCTACGAGCGCGGAACTCTGCCTTCAAGTCTGGCGACAAGGAGACACTGAGGACAGCGAGAGCCAACTTGAACCGTGCCATCAGGATAGCGAAGCGAGACCGCAGTCGAAAATTTCAGGATCGTTTCCACGACGTCAAAAACATCAGGAGTATGTGGCAAGGCATACGGGCGATTACAGACTACAACTCACCCTCCCCCCCCCCGGTGGGTGTAGTTGATGCTGACTTTCTAAATGGTCTAAATAACTTCTTTGGGAGGTTCGAGGCACTAAACGGCACTCCAGCAGTTAAAACTGTCCCCCATCAGGAAGAGGAGGTACTCTGCCTTGACTCCGCCGATGTGTTGAAGACCCTGAGGAGAGTCAACCCCTGTAAGGCCCCTGGCCCCGACAACATTCCTGGGCGTGTGTTCAGGGAATGTGCAAGTCATCTGGCTGGGGTCATCACAGACATTTTTAACACCTCGCTGGGCCAAGCCACAGTGCCGGCGTGCTTTAAGACTGCCTCCATCATTCCGGTGCCGAAGAAACCTCAAATCACCTCATTTAATGATTACCGGCCTGTTGCACTGACTCCGGTTATGATGAAGTGCTTCGAAAGGCTGCTTAAAGGTCACATCGTTTCCAGACTCCCCCTATTATTTGACCCGTTCCAGTTTGCCGACCGGCAAAACCGCTCCACTCAGGACGCCATCTCCTCCGTTCTTCACCTGAGCCTGGCTCACCTGGAGGAGAAGAACACCCATGTGCGGAGGCTGTTCCTGGACTTCAGCTCAGCGTTTAACACCATCATCCCACAGCATCTGGTAGGAAAATTGGAACACCTGGGCTTCAACACACCCCTTCGCAACTGGCTGCTAGACTTCCTCACCAACAGACCTCAGTCAGTCCGGGTCGGACAGAACACCTCTGATGTCATCACCCTCAGCACAGGCTCCCTTCAGGGCTGCGTCCTGAGCCCCCTGCTGTGCACCCTGATGACACACGACTGCGTCCTCAGGTTCACCACCAATCACATCGTGAAGTCAGCAGACGACACAACGGTGGTGGGGCTCATCAGAGACAACAACGACCTGGACTACAGAGAGGAGGTGGAGCAGCTGGTGGGCTGGTGCAGAGAAAACAGCCTGATCCTGAATGAGGAGAAGATGAAGGAGATCATCGTCGACTTCAGGAAAAAACAGCCTCACCACGCTCCACTGATCATCAACAGCTCAGCTGTGGAGGTGGTCAGCACCACCAAATTCCTGGGGGTCCACATCACAGAAGACCTCACCTGGACTATGAACACTACAGCACTGGTCAAGAGGGCACAGAAGCGCTTGTACTTCCTGCGGAGGATGAGGAGAGCCCACCTGCCCCCACCCATCATGAGGACGTTCTACAGGAGCACCATAGAGAGCATTCTGACAAGCTGTCTCTCTGTGTGGTGTGGAGGCTGCACCGCCTCCGATTGGAAGAACGTGAGGAGAGTGGTGAGGACAGCAGAGAGGATCATAGGGGCTCCTCTTCCCTCCATTCAGGACATTTCATCTCAGCGCTGCATGTCCCGTGCCCGTAACATCATCAATGACCCATCACACCCCCACCATGGACTGTTCTCCCTGCTGCCCTCTGGGAAGAGGTTTGCAGCATCCGCTGCAGGTCCACCAGGTTCTGCAACAGCTTTTTCCCTGCTGTCATCAGACTGTTGAACACTAGAACTGTTGAGCTCTAAACTGAACTCTGCATCACACATTCACAGAACTGTACTTTATGACACTACGGACCTCTATCTTGCACTATCTCGCACTACCAACTTTACTGAACTTGTATAAACCCTTTAAATAGAAGTTTAATACATGGTTTAGCATTCCTCTGCACACTCTTGAATACTGTTTTGCCTACTTGCACTATTGCATAATTATCACTGCTGCACTTTATACTTATTTTTAATATATATATATATATATATATATATAGTATATATGTATATATATATATTTTCATAGGATATGTTACTTCTATTCAACTGCAATATCACTACTTTGTTGTAAGACGTATGCAACGGAATTTCGTTTTGTATGCACCATGTGCAGACAAGATGACAATAAAGTTTGTCTAAGTCTAAGTCATGTCAGGTCAGCTGTCTGGAGAGAGAGAGAAGTCAGGACCTGCGGGCGGAGCACCACCGTGCCACCGCCGCCATGACGGAACTCAAAAGCAAACTCCATGAGGAGAAGCAGAAAGAGTTAGCCATTACCAGGGAGACATTACTGCGGCAGCATGAAATGGAGCTGATGAGAGTGATCAAAATCAAAGATGGAGAGATCCAGCGACTGAATGCCTTGGTCCTCAGCCTGAGGGACGGCTCCATGGACAAGGTGATCCGCTCTATCCGTGTCTGACTATCCGCACGCCACGTCGGGCTTCGATGCGGCCGCTACCGTATTGTGTAGCTTGTCCCCAGTAAGCGTCGCGGCGCTCCGTTGCGGTCTCAACGGCCCGGTGTGGCGCAATGTCTGCTCAGGTGAGGAGGGGGGGCGCTTTGCTGGCGGAGGTGGAGGAGACGCGGCGGTGTCGGGAGACCGAGCGGTGTCGCCTCCACCAGGAGCGCGGAAGAAGCCCTGGCAGCGGCCCAGCAGGCCTGGCAGTCCCGAGCGGCCGAGCTCCGATCGGCTCATCACCAGCATCGGGAGGAGCTGAGCCGAACCAAGAGAGACTGCGAGAGGGAGATCCGCCGACTGGTAGGACTGATCAGATGCGCGGTGCGTGGCTATGTTCCCAATTTCGTTGTATACCTGCAGTGCAATGACACCTAAGGCATTCTATTCTATTCTATTTCACAAGAAGAAAATGTCCGGTTGCTCGCTTCGCTTTTGTCACAGCAAAGGTGTTCTAGTCGATTCCAGAAAAAAATTGGCCGGTTGCTCTCTTTGTTTTTGTCACAATTCTGGCAAATGAGTTTGCCCGCCTGCCTGAGCGCTCCCCGTTTGTACATCCAGACGGATGAGATCAAGCTGAAAGACAGAGCGGTTAGTGTTTTGGATGAAGCCCTGGGGCCGGCCACGTCCACCGCCTTCAGCTGCAGACTCAGGCTGCCGAGCAGCAGATCGCTGCCCTGAGGGATTCCCAAAGGGCGGGCCTAAACTACCCTGGAAGTGGGGTCAACGCCGCTACTAGCAATCCTCTTCATTGCGTAAGCCACCTCATCACACACTTGCAGTACGCATGACTTAGTTCGTTGCTGGAGGAAGGTAGCACAAAAACAGTTTTGAACTTTGAACGAGTGCTTGTGTGTGTGTGTTGCGGGGCGTTTTCAGTCTCAGGAGGATCGGGACACGCGACGGTTTCATCTGAAAATCGCTGAGCTCAGCGCAGTCATCAGGAAACTGGAGGATCGAAACGCCCTGCTTTCTGAAGAGCGCAATGAACTGGTAATTTATTGACGGCACGCTTGAAGGTTTGCGCTACGTTTGATGCGCGCCATCCAGCGAGGCACCCATTGCGCTTGCTTATTAGTTGAGCGGCGCGGCGAGTCGGTTGCCTGGTAGATGTCTTTTATTGGGAGCCAAAGCCACGATTCCGTTCAAACCGATGCAAAAGGAATGGATACGTTCTGGCCCGCGTGTTGTGCGTCTTTCACATCCCGCACTTCATGCTTGCAGCTAAAGCGACTGAGAGAAACAGAAAGCCAGTTTCTGCCACTCCTGTACAAAAACAAACGCCTGAGCAGGAAGAATGAAGAACTCTCGCTGGTGCTGTGTCGCCTTGAAAACAAAGTGCGCTTTGTCACCCAGGAGAACGAGGAGATGGCAAGCTTGGTAAGTCGACGCGGACAACGGCGGCGTGCCAACAGAGTCCACTGCATTTGTGTTCCACAGAGAAGGCCTAGTTCGCTCAATGACCTGGACCGCGGTTGCGGCCAGCAGGACGGTGAAATGGAGTTCCTTCAAGTTGTGGAGCAGCGGCACATCATCGACGACTTGTCCAAGGTCTTCAGGCAGGCGACTCGGTGCACGTACGGCAGCGCCGCGCTCGCTCGCTGTCGCCAGGAAACCTTTTCCGTCCAAAGCTTGGCCGGCGGCCGCCATCCAAAAAATTGGCCCCTTAAATTCCGACCTTTCAAGCAGGAGCATTGTGCGCACGCGTTTGAACACGCTTTAGACTTGTTTTGCCGTTTTCAGCAGCTCAAAGCTCCCGTTTTGTCAGCGCCTTTGCCACTCGCTGTGCGCTGAAAACGACGGACTTGCCCGGCTGCTCAGCCCGTCAACCATGAGCCGCGAGCGCGACGTCATTGTCCGTAGGCAGCTAGTGGCAAAATGCACCCTGTTAGAGTTGCGCTCGCTCCAACTTATTTTGCAAGAACCACACGGGAGACAAGTAAGTTCTTTTGGACACCTGCAGGTGGAGAGTCCATCCGTTGTACGAATGAAGTCTGACTCTCGGCTCCTGCACGAGCATTTTAATTAAGAGAAACAGGGTGGGTGTAAGAGTGGATTGAATAGAGGAAGCCCTTGACCTCTAGTCAAAACATAGCAAGGGGTGTTTTACGACTTTGTGTAGGAAGGGATAAGCGATAGGGATAAATAAGGGATAAATAATATTATTTATTACAGGTCGCAGTCAAAGTCAAAGCAACACAATGATACGATAAAGATAATCTGGAAAACCCTGACACACCCTGTAGTTGTCACTTTTGGAAAAGACGAGCGTCCCTCCAATCATCGCCGGTGACGTGTTTTTCAGGCTCTGGAGACAGGAGCTCATGTCAGAAATGTCATTGTGAGTCGCGTTTGTTTCTGCGCCGGAGCCGTTCGTTCCCTTTGCATCCAAAGAATCTCAAAGGCGGATTATTTGTGTCGACAGGAGAGAGATTTGCTGCTACGATACCGACGTCGAGAATCTCTGAGGAGGAACAAAGCGTGAGGTCCTGCAAGGTGAGTCTGTTTGTTTGCGGCTGCTTGGTGTTGCGCAAGATGAAATGGCCTTTTTCTCGCTATCGTTCCTCTCGTCGATTCATCGTGAGGTGTCGCTTCAGTTTGTTCAGAGAGATGTTCGCTTCCGCGCCCGCAGGTCATCGAAACATTTTACGGCTACGACGAAGACGTGTTGGTGGACTCGGACGGATCGTCCTTGTCTTTTCACACCGACAGAACCCCCGACACGGAACCCGAAGAGGTAGCCCGCCATTTCTGCCAGCGTATTGGCACCAAACATTCCTCTTCAGCCTGGAATCGGACTCGTCTTTGCGTCGCGGGTGCTTTGTCGCCGGTCTGACTGATTCTGGTACTAGTGCTGTGTTGCATTGGTGTGTGCATGAAGAGGCGGAGCTTCGCTACCGCCAGCTGACGCAAGAATATCAAGCGCTGCAACGAGCCTACGCTCTGCTAGCCCAGACCAGCGAAAGGGGACTACGACGCCGAGAAGGAGATCAAGGTGGCGCCCCTTCCCGCAACCCCCGGCCGGCTCGCAGCCTCCCCGTTCTCACCCAGCCTCGGGTGTTCTCTGGTCTGAAAGGAGGAGGAGGAGCCTCCCTCCTCCTCCTTTCAGACCAGAGAAAAGCTGATGGTAGAAATGGGTCACTATCAAAGCAGAGTAGCAGATCTGGAGTCAGCGCTGAAGCAACAAGGACAGGTAAGCTCATCAATGAGCACACCTTTTTCTCAGACAAAATAGCTACATTCTTCAGTCACTCATCCGTCTGGCATTACTGGACCAACCCCCCCCCCCCCCCCCCCCCCCCGAACGTGGCTGGGAAAATGCGGAGAAAAGCAAATGTCATTTTCCAGTCAACCAAAGAATTTGTGGATGAAAATGACACAACATTCCAAAGCTGTCCACGCGTTTGTCTCTTCTAGAATGTCAAGTGGGTGGAGGAGAAGCAGCTGCTGCGTCAGAGCAATCAGCAGTTGGCCGAAAAGGTGACGGAAAGAAAGGCGCTGGGCGGAGTCGCTTGGCGTCACACCTGTCGGGAAGCCCCGCAGATGAGGTCTGACTGTCTTTTCAGGTCAGGCGGATGGAGGCGGAAGAAGCGCGTCTGAAAGAGCACATCCAGGATATCCGAGACCAAAACGAACTGCTTGAGTTCCGCATCCTGGAGCTGGAGGTGGGAAGACTCGCACAAGCGTGTTGAGGCCAGAGATGTGACGGACGGACGGACGGACGGACGGACGGATGCATGCCTCTGCCTTTCAGGAGAGGGAGTGGCGCTCCCCCGTCTTGAAGTTTCTGCAAGTCCGTTTCCCAGACGGCCTCAGCCCTTTGCAGATCTACTGCGAGGCCGAGGGCGTGAGCGTACGTAAGGCGTCCCTCGCAACCCTAACCTTAACCCGAGGTCCCAGAACACCTTACATTGCTCCTTGCGCCTTTCCCCCGGACATCGTCATCAGTGATCTGATGAAGAAGCTGGACATCCTGGGCTATAACGCCGTAAGTGTATGTCGAACTCCTTATGTTCGCACTCCACGAGACTCGGCGGCTCAAATGTGACTTTTGGAAGGCTTTGCGCTGAAAGAAGCTTGTTGACGCTGTGCCTTTGGGCTCTTGCAGAATCTCACCAACGAGGAGCAGGTGGTCGTGATTCACGCCAGGACCCTTCTCACCCTAGCCGAGAAGGTAACGCGCACGTCCACGCACGCTCTCGCATTCTGCTTATGTGACAGCAGCCTTTCCTCAGTGGTTAGAATACATCAAAGTGACCAAGTCAGCACTTCAACAGAAGATGTTGGACATTGAAAGTGAGAAGGTAGACAGACACGCGACATCAGCCAAGGGGAACTCCGGCAATGTGCCCCAACAATTCTGACCTTGAGCTGTGCTAGGATATGTTCTGCAAGCAGAAGGGCTACCTGGATGAAGAGTTGGACTTCAGGAAGTGTTCCATGGACCAGGCTCATAAGGTAAGCCGCCCTCAAATCTCCCGCCGGACCACTGATGGACGAGGATTGCGGCCCAGAGGATCCTGGAGCTGGAGGCCATGTTGTACGAGGCGCTACCGCAGCGGGACTGCCCCGCCACGGACGGCGAAAAAGCCAGCCACGCTGGCGTGAATGACGTGCTGACGGCGGATCAGAGAGAAGAGCTTAGGAGCGCCGTGGACCAATGGAAGCGAGCCCTGATGTGCGAGTTGAGGGAGCGCGACGCTTGCATCCTCCAAGAGAGAATGGATCTGCTGCACAGCGCGCAACAGGTAAGGGCCCAAAGCCAGCCCGGCACTTACTTGCACGCTTACTGGCTTTTGAATGCCACTTTCCATTTGTCCGTCCTAGAGGAACAAAGAGCTGAAAGAATTCATCGAAGCTCAGAAGAGACAAATCAAACAATTGGAGGAGAAGTTTCTGTTTCTCTTTCTATTCTTCTCCTTGGCCTTCATTCTGTGGCCCTAACACCAGCTGGTGAGTGAGCTCCAGCGGCACCGCACTCGACACCTCCGATACACTGCCAGCCGGTCTCAGACGTTGGCAGACGCTCCGATGCCAACGTATACCCCCCGCCACGGTGACAGAGGCACCGCGTCACACCGGCGCTCATCCAATCAGAAGGCAGGAAAAGCAAATTCACATGCAGGGCACTTTTGAACCAGAAGAGAGCGCCACAAAAAACGGTTGTTGCCCCAAACGCGCACTAAAAAGGGTCAGAATAACAAGAGTCCCACTGGCCAGCCGGGGCCACCCGTCCAGCTGTTTCTTCAGGGGGGAAAAAAATTGGAGTCACCGGTGAGTACATTTTGCATTTAGCTCTGCTTTTCTGCTTCTGTCTTCAAGTGTGTGGCATCCTGCGATCAAAGAGTCAGCCAACCCCAAAGCGGTTGACCTCAACGTCCCACCACCATGCCTACCAGAGCAGGTGACGTGATGCTTTGGACATCCTTCCGTCTCAGATGCCCAAAAGTACTCTTTGCCACATCTGCGGCAATACGGTGTCTTTTCAAAGGTGCAAATAAATCCAGCGTGGGCGGAACACGCACGTCTTCGGTTTTTCCCGCTTTGTTTGTGTGACAGCTGTTGTGAAAATTTTATACAAATAAAGTTGTATAGTACAGGTTTGGCCAAGCCGCAACTCCCGAACCGCATGCGGCTCTTTTATGTTCATATCAACATTTGTGTGTGTGTGTGTGTGTGTGTGGGGGGGGGGGGGGTTGTGCGTGTTGGCTTCACTTGAGTTCAATTTGGTATTTTGGTCAAAAGCGCATGTGGTCAAATTCCACAAAGTAGGATGGGCAAACACATTTCTTTAAACTATGAGTGTCAATTGGGCTCTCGAAATGGCAGGGAAAAGATGCACAGCAAAACGAAAATACGTAGATGAACACAGGACGTTTTAATCAGAGTGGGAAAGTTTCTATTTTTTGTTGAACGTGATGGCAAACCATTCTGCCTGATATGTCAGACCTCAGCGCATTTCAAAGATTCAAATCTTCAGCGCCATGCACTTCAGCTCACTCCATGCTAACATTGATCAGGCGTCGAACCCGCATCATCATGCTTAAGAGGTGGCCATGCTAACCAGTGCGCCATTATGTCAACGCATAATAACTAAGTCTACTGGTCAAAACAGCGGTTACTATATGACGTCGCTACGTCGTGGTCACGTGACGCAGACAAGACGTCAATGGACGTGGGCAGAGTTAACTTGTTTAAAAGGGAGTAGGCAGAAGAAATATTTAATTTATTTAAATCTATTTTGAGTGCACACCATTATGCCAATGCATAACAACTGTAAATCTACTAAACAAAACAGCGGTTGCTATATGACATCTGCCACGTCGTGGTCATGTGACATACGTGACGTCGATGGGCGTAACTTTCGCCGGAATTCAAATCCGCGGGGAGAGTTAACTTGTTTAAAAGAGAGTGGGCAGAAGAATTATTTAATTTATTTAAATCTATTTGGTGTGTGCGCCATTATGTCAATGCATAACAACTGTAAGTCTACTAAACAAAACAGCGGTTGCTATTTGACGTCTGCCACGTCGTGGTCACGTGACGCGGACGTGACGTCGACGCCTACTTTACATCCCACCGATCACAGGACTCCTCGGCTGCATAACCGTGCCCCCTTCCCAACCAATCGGATTTGCTATACGCGAAAACGACGCCAATGGAAAGAGCTTCCGCCCAAATTTAAATCCGTGGGCGTGGCTCGCAGCAGGAAGTAGGAAAATGGCGGCGATGTTGACAAAGACACAGCGGATGGTAACATACGACTAACAAGAGAAATATTTTTATTTTCTGCTTGCAACTGGACCGTCCAGAGCGTACACGGTAAGTACAACTCATCGTTTTTAAAAAGAAGTACTTTTGTTGCCCTGAAAAGCGAGTGAGCGTGGCGTTTGTGGGGGACGTCGAATTTCGACGATTCTTTCTGGTCAACGGTTGTAAATGATTGTGTTGATTAAAAAAGAAAACTTGATGTAACTCTACTTTTAACTGCCGTTTCAGATAGATTTGGAATTGCATCACATCCAATTTTGCCTAGAGCGTACACGGTAAGTAACACTCGTTGTGTTTAAGGAGATTTACGTTTGTAATAGCAGAAGTGTAGCCGCGTTGCGTTGTACGTGTGAATGTTGGTCCGGGCGAAATGTTAATGTTTAATTTCATTCCTTTAGGTTCCACGGTGTTTGTTGGCTGCAAGTTTTCCACTGCAAGAAGAGGCTCATATCATTGACCAGGAGCGAGCTACAATGGTGAGTAGCCATAACATTTATGTTAAACACTTCCTATTTCATGTCTAACAGTACTTGATTTAACAAATAACCATAAATAAATACAGTGTGGGCACTGAAGTTAACATATGTGATTATACTGCCTAATCTGTCACGGAGTAGATTGTTGCAAAGTAATATAAGATCCAAAGTTGTAATTCAGAATAGTTTTCAAAAGAAGGCCATTAGAATTATATACAAGTCTGATTACCCTGAACAAGCTATTAATTAAATCACAAATTCTTCAATTCAAAGATTTGGTAGATTATCAGACAAATAATGTCTAACAGTAATTGATTTAACACATCACGATAAGTAGATTGAGTGTGGGCACTCTCAAGTTAACATATGTGATTATACTGCCTAATCTGTTACAGAGTATGTTGTTGCCAAGTAATGTAGAATAGATCCAAAGTAGTAATCCAGAATAGTTTTGAAGAGGCCATTAGAATGATAAACAAATCTGATTACCTTGAACATAATAACAAGCTAAGTGTTTAATATGTCCTATGAAGTCAAAATTGGGCACCATCATGTGGTGAAATTTGGAATTGCATCACATCCAATTTTGCCTGGGAACAAACAGATTACATAAATCTTAGTTTTGAATAAGCCACTCCTTCTCAAACAAGTAAACTCTGCCCATTTTGCGCAGTAGATGTTCTGTTAATATCTAGTATTTATACAAAGTCATAATTTAAATTGCTTTCAACCTTCATTCATCGGTTCAACCAACATTACTCGCTCTTATTACCAACTTGTATTGATTTAACTAAGCGTTTAATACTTCCTATCAGGTCTCAAATCGAGATTTGGCAAAATACAATTTCAGCAAATCCAATTTTGCCAGGGAACAAAAATAGATTAAATAAACTAAATAAGTCCTCTTCCCATTAAATAAATCAGAAAAGTCTGTCTTGTAACCAGTCCTCTTCAAACAAGTAAAGTCTGCCCATTTTGTGCCGTAGATTTTGTGTCTATGCCTAGTATTTAAACAAAATCATAATTTAAACGACTTCTTTCCTTCATTCACTTTGGAAATTTGGAATTGCAGCAAATCGAATTTTGGCAGGGAACAAAAATAGATCAATTAAACTAAATAAGTCTTCTTCCCATTAAATAAATTAAAAAAGTCTGTCTTGTAACCAGTCCTTTTCAAACAAGTAAAGTCTGCCCATTTTGTGCCGTCGATTTTGTGTTAATGCCTAGTATTTATACAAAATCATAATTTAAAGGACTTCATTCCTTCATTCACTTTGGAAATTTGGAATTGCAGCACATCAAATTTTGCCTGGGAAGAAAAGTAGATTAAATAAATTTAATAAGTCTTACTACTTCCCATTAAATAAATTAAATACGTCTTACTTGTTCCCACTCCTTTTCAAAACAGTAGTTTAAAACGAGGGCCCTTCACTCAATCTTTAACCCCAACCCCGCACGTTGTGTTGTATCTGTGAATGTTGGTTGTGGCCAAATGATAGTTTTCTTTCATTCGTTTAGGTTCCAAGAAAACTTGATGTAACTCTACTTTTAACTGCCGTTTCAGATAAGCGGGTATTACGTCGCAGTCATGTGCCGTGGATATGACGTAATTGCCCGAACCTCCGCCAAAATTCAAATCTGTTGGCGCGATGGCCGTGAGCCACTGAGCAGCGACGATTATCAACAGAAATATCTTTATTTTCTGCTTGCAACTGGACCGTCTAGAGCGTACACGGTAAGTAACACTCATTGTGTTTAAGGAGATTTACGTTTGTAATAGCAGAAGTGTAGCCGCGTTGCGTTGTACGTGTGAAAATTGGTCGAGGCGAAATGTTAATGTTTAATTTCATTCCTTTAGGTTCCACGGTGTTTGTTGGCTGCAAGTTTTCCACTGCAAGAAGAGGCTCGTATCATTGACCAGGAGCGAGCTACAATGGTGAGTAGCCATAACATTTATGTTAAACACTTCCTATTTCATGTCTAACAGTACTTGATTTAACAAATAACCATAAATAAATACAGTGTGGGCACTGAAGTTAACATATGTGATTATACTGCCTAATCTGTCACGGAGTAGATTGTTGCAAAGTAATATAAGATCCAAAGTTGTAATTCAGAATAGTTTTCAAAAGAAGGCCATTAGAATTATATACAAGTCTGATTACCCTTAACATAACAACAAGCTATTAATTAAATCACAAATTCTTCAATTCAAAGATTTGGTAGATTATCAGACAAATAATGTCTAACAGTAATTGATTTAACATCACGATAAGTAGATTGAGTGTGGGCACTCTCAAGTTAACAGATATGATTATACTGCCTAATCTGTTACAGAGTATGTTGTTGCCAAGTAATGTAGAATAGATCCAAAGTAGTAATCCAGAATAGTTTTGAAGAGGCCATTAGAATAATAAACAAATCTGATTACCTTGAACATAATAACAAGCTAAGTGTTTAATATGTCCTATGAAGTCAAAATTGGGCACCATCATGTGGTGAAATTTGGAATTGCATCAGATCCAATTTTGCCTGGGAACCAACAGATTAAATAAATCTTAGTTTTGAATAAGCCACTCCTTCTCAAACAAGTAAACTCTGCCCATTTCGCGCAGTAGATGTTCTGTTAATATCTAGTATTTATACAAAGTCATAATTTAAATTGCTTTCAACCTTCATTCATCGGTTCAACCAACATTACTCGCTCTTATTACCAACTTGTATTGATTTAACTAAGCGTTTAATACTTCCTATCAGGTCTCAAGGCAAGATTTGGCAAAATACAATTTCAGCAAATCCAATTTTGCCAGGGAACAAAAATAGATTAAATAAACTAAATAAGTCTTCTTCCCATTAAATAAATCAGAAAAGTCTGTCTTGTAACCAGTCCTCTTCAAACAAGTAAAGTCTGCCCATTTTGTGCCGTAGATTTTGTGTCTATGCCTAGTATTTAAACAAAATCATAATTTAAACGACTTCTTTCCTTCATTCACTTTGGAAATTTGGAATTGCAGCAAATCGAATTTTGCCAGGGAACAAAAATAGATCAATTAAACTAAATAAGTCTTCTTCCCATTAAATAAATTAAAAAAGTCTGTCTTGTAACCAGTCCTTTTCAAACAAGTAAAGTCTGCCCATTTTGTGCCGTCGATTTTGTGTTAATGCCTAGTATTTATACAAAATCATAATTTAAAGGACTTCATTCCTTCATTCACTTTGGAAATTTGGAATTGCAGCACATCAAATTTTGCCTGGGAAGAAAAGTAGATTAAATAAATTTAATAAGTCTTACTACTTCCCATTAAATAAATTAAATACGTCTTACTTGTTCCCACTCCTTTACAAAAAAGTAGTTTAAAACGAGGTCCCTTCACTCAACCTTTAACCCTATTTATTCACCTTCTAGGCTAAGTGTTAAAGGCTAAGTGTTAAAGGCTAAGTGTTAAAGGCTAAGTGTTAGAGGCTAAGTGCCAGAGGCTAGGCGCCAGAGGCGAGTTTTTGTGGGCTGAAGTTTTAGTGGGGTTAGTGTGAATACAATCCAAAAGAATACAACAGAATACAATACAATAGAATATAATACATAGATTAAATTCAATAGCTCTTACTACTTCCCATTAAATAAATTAAATACGTCTTACTTGTTCCCAATCCTTTTCAAAAAAGTAGTTTAAAACGAGGGCCCTTCACTCAACCTTTAACCTCAACCCCGCACGTCACATTGTGTTGTATCTGTGAATGTTGGTTGTGGCCAAATGATAGTTTTCTTTCATTCGTTTAGGTTCCACGGTGTTTGTTGGCTATGTTTTCCACTGTCAGAAGGATGAAAATACAAAGTACAACGCTTGGACGTGGGCGAAGACGTCACCGGTGAGTCCTTCCTTCCTATTTATTTACCTTCTAGATGCTAGAGGCTAAGTGTTAGAGGCTAAGTGTTAGAGGCTAAGTGTTAAACACAATACGAACAACACAACGATACTGCACTGAACAACACGATACCGCACTGAGAAACACGATACCGCACTGAACAACACGATACCGCACTGAACAACACCATGCCGCACTGAACACCATGCCACACTGAACAACACCATCCCGCACTGAACAACACCATGCCGCACTAAACAACACCATGCCGCACTGAACAACACCATGCCTCACTGAACGACACCATGCCGCACTGAAAGACACCATGCCGCACTGAACGACACCATGCCGCACTGAAAGACACCATCCCGCACTGAACACCATGCCGCACTGAACAACACCATCCTGCACTGAACAACACCATCCCGCACTGAACAACACCATGCCGCACTGAACAACATTATGCCGCACTGAACATTATGCCGCACTGAACAACACCATGCCGCACTGAACAACACCATGCCGCACTGAACAACATTATGCCGCACTGAACAACACCATGCCGCACTGAACAACACCATGCCGCACTGAACAACACCATGCCGCACTGAACAACATTATGCCGCACTGAACAACACCATGCCGCACTGAACAACACCATCCTGCACTGAACAACACCATTCCGCATTGAACACCATGCCGCACTGAACAACACCATCCCGCACTGAACAACACCATCCCGCACTGAACAACACCATGCCGCACTGAACAACATTATGCCGCACTGAACAACATTATGCCGCACTGAACAACACCATGCCGCACTGAACAACACCATGCCGCACTGAACAACACCATGCCGCACTGAACAACATTATAACGCACTGAACAACACCATCCCGCACTGAACAACACCATGCCGCACTAAACAACATTATGCCGCACTGAACAACATTATGCCGAAATGAACAACACCATGCCGCACTGAACAACACCATGCCGCACTGAACAACACCATCCTGCACTGAACAACACCATCCCGCACTGAACAACACCATGCCGCACTGAACAACACCATGCCGCACTGAACAACACCATGCCGCAATGAACAACACCATCCCGCACTGAACAACATTATGCCGCACTGAACAACATTATGCCGCACTGAACAACACCATGCCGCACTGAACAACACCATGCCGCACTGAACAACACCATCCTGCACTGAACAACACCATCCCGCACTGAACAACACCATGCCGCACTGAACAACATTATGGCGCACTGAACAACATTATGCCGCACTGAACAACACCATGCCGCACTGAACAACACCATGCCGCACTGAACAACACCATGCCGCAATGAACAACACCATCCCGCACTGAACAACACCATGCCGCACTGAGCAACACCATGCCGCACTGAACAACACCATCCTGCACTGAACAACACCATGCCGCACTGAACAACACCATTCCGCACTGAACAACACCATGCCGCACTGAACAACATTACGCTGCACTGAACAACACCATGCCGCACTGAACAACACCATGCCGCACTGAACAACACCATGCCGCATTGAACAACACCATGCCGCATTGAACAACACCATGCCGCACTGAACAACACCATCCTGCACTGAACAACACCATGCCGCATTGAACAACACCATGCCGCACTGAACAACACCATCCTGCACTGAACAACACCATCCCGCACTGAACAACACCATCCCGCATTGAACAACACCATCCTGCACTGAACAACACCATGCCGCACTGAACAACACCATGCCGCACTGAACAACACCATTCCGCACTGAACAACACCATGCCGCACTGAACAACACCATCCTGCACTGAACAACACCATCCCGCACTGAACAACACCATGCCGCATTGAACAACACCATCCTGCACTGAACAACGCCATCCTGCACTGAACAATACCATGCCGCACTGAACAACACCATGCCGCACTGAACAACACCATGCCGCACTGAACAACACCATGCCGCACTGAACAACATTATGCCGCACTGAACAACATTATGTCGCACTGAACAACACCATGCCGCACTGAACAACACCATGCCGCACTGAACAACATTATGCCGCACTGAAAAACACCATGCCGCACTGAACAACACCATCCCGCACTGAACAACACCATGCCGCATTGAACAACACCATGCCGCACTGAACAACACCATGCTGCACTGAACAACATTATGCTGCACTGAACAACACGATCCTGCATTGAACAACACCATGCCGCACTGAACAACACCATCCTGCACTGAACAACACCATCCTGCACTGAACAACACCACCCCGCACTGAACAACACGATCCCGCATTGAACACCATCCCGCACTGAACAACACCATGCCGCACTGAACAACACCATTCCGCACTGAACAACACCATGCCGCACTGAACAACACCATGCCGCACTGAACAACACCATGCCGCACTGAACAACACCATGCCGCACTGAACAACATTATGCCGCACTGAACAACACCATGCCGCACTGAACAACACCATCCCGCACTGAACAACACCATGCCGCATTGAACAACACCATGCCGCACTGAACAACACCATCCTGCACTGAACAACACCATCCCGCACTAAACAACACCATGCCGCACTGAACAACATTATGGCGCACTGGACAACATTATGCCGCACTGAACAACACCATGCCGCACTGAACAACACCATGCCGCACTGAACAACACCATGCCGCACTGAACAACACCATGCCGCACTGAACAACATTATGCCGCACTGAACAACACCATGCCGCACTGAACAACACCATGCCGCACTGAACAACACGATCCCGCATTGAACAACACCATCCTGCACTGAACAACACCATGCCGCACTGAACAACACCATGCCGCACTGAACAACACCATTCCGCACTGAACAACACCATGCCGCACTGAACGACACCATCCTGCACTGAACAACACCATCCCGCACTGAACAACACCATGCCGCATTAAACAACACCATGCCGCACTGAACAACACCATCCTGCACTGAACAACACCATGCCGCACTGAACAACACCATGCCGCACTGAACAACACCATGCCGCACTGAACAACATTATGCCGCACTGAACAACATTATGCCGCACTAAACAACATTATGTCGCACTGAACAACACCATGCCGCACTGAACAACACCATGCTGCACTGAACAACATTATGCCGCACTGAACAACACGATCCCGCATTGAACAACACCATCCCGCAGTGAACAACACCATGCCGCATTGAACAACACCATGCCGCACTGAACAACACCATGCTGCACTGAACAACATTATGCTGCACTGAACAACACGATCCTGCATTGAACAACACCATGCCGCACTGAACAACACCATCCTGCACTGAACAACACCATGCCGCACTGAACAACACCATGCCGCACTGAACAACATTATGCCGCACTGAAAAACACCATGCCGCACTGAACAACACCATCCCGCACTGAACAACACCATGCCGCATTGAACAACACCATGCCGCACTGAACAACACCATGCTGCACTGAACAACATTATGCTGCACTGAACAACACGATCCTGCATTGAACAACACCATGCCGCACTGAACAACACCATCCTGCACTGAACAACACCATCCTGCACTGAACAACACCACCCCGCACTGAACAACACGATCCCGCATTGAACAACACCATCCCGCACTGAACAACACCATGCCGCACTGAACAACACCATTCCGCACTGAACAACACCATGCCGCACTGAACAACACCATGCCGCACTGAACAACACCATGCCGCACTGAACAACACCATGCCGCACTGAACAACATTATGCCGCACTGAACAACACCATGCCGCACTGAACAACACCATCCCGCACTGAACAACACCATGCCGCATTGAACAACACCATGCCGCACTGAACAACACCATCCTGCACTGAACAACACCATCCCGCACTAAACAACACCATGCCGCACTGAACAACATTATGGCGCACTGGACAACATTATGCCGCACTGAACAACACCATGCCGCACTGAACAACACCATGCCGCACTGAACAACACCATGCCGCACTGAACAACACCATGCCGCACTGAACAACATTATGCCGCACTGAACAACACCATGCCGCACTGAACAACACCATGCCGCACTGAACAACACGATCCCGCATCGAACAACACCATCCTGCACTGAACAACACCATGCCGCACTGAACAACACCATGCCGCACTGAACAACACCATTCCGCACTGAACAACACCATGCCGCACTGAACAACACCATCCTGCACTGAACAACACCATCCCGCACTGAACAACACCATGCCGCATTGAACAACACCATGCCGCACTGAACAACACCATCCTGCACTGAACAACACCATGCCGCACTGAACAACACCATGCCGCACTGAACAACACCATGCCGCACTGAACAACATTATGCCGCACTGAACAACATTATGCCGCACTAAACAACATTATGTCGCACTGAACAACACCATGCCGCACTGAACAACACCATGCTGCACTGAACAACATTCTGCCGCACTGAACAACACGATCCCGCATTGAACAACACCATCCCGCAGTGAACAACACCATGCCGCATTGAACAACACCATGCCGCACTGAACAACACCATGCTGCACTGAACAACATTATGCTGCACTGAACAACACGATCCTGCATTGAACAACACCATGCCGCACTGAACAACACCATCCTGCACTGAACAACACCTTTCCACACTGAACAACACCATGCCGCACTGAACAACATTATGCCGCACTGAACAACACCATGCCGCACTGAACAACACCATGCCGCACTGAACAACACCATGCCGCACTGAACAACACCATGCCGCAATGAACAACACCATCCCGCACTGAACAACACCATGCCGCATTGAACAACACCATGCCGCACTGAACAACACCATCCCGCACTGAACAACACCACCCCGCACTGAACAACACGATCCCGCATTGAACAACACCATCCCGGACTGAACAACACCATGCCGCACTGAACAACACCATTCCGCACTGAACAACACCATGCCGCACTGAACAACACCATGCCGCACTGAACAACACCATGCCGCACTGAACAACACCATGCCGCACTGAACAACATTATGCCGCACTGAACAACACCATGCCGCACTGAACAACACCATCCCGCACTGAACAACACCATGCCGCATTGAACAACACCGTGCCGCACTGAACAACACCATCCTGCACTGAACAACACCATCCCGCACTGAACAACACCATGCCGCACTGAACAACATTATGGCGCACTGAACAACATTATGCCGCACTGAACAACACCATGCCGCACTGAACAACACCATGCCGCACTGAACAACACCATGCCGCACTGAACAACATTATGCCGCACTGAACAACATTATGCCGCACTGAACAACACCATGCCGCACTGAACAACACCATGCCGCACTGAACAACACCATGCCGCACTGAACAACACGACGTCGCACTGAACAACACGACGCCGCACAGAACAACACGACGCCGCACAGAATAACACAATACCGCACAGAACAACACAATACCGCACAAACAGTTTTAGATAATATTACGTCGCAGTCATGTGACGCGGACATGACGTCAATAGGCGGAACTCACGGCAAAATTATAATCCGTGGGCGTGGCTTGCAACAGGAAGTAGGAAAGCGGCAGTTCTGGCAAACAAGACACAGCTGTTAGTAACACGATGACTAACAAGGCAAATATTTTTGTTTTCAGCTTGCAACTTGACCGTCTAGAGCGTACAAGGTAATTACAACTGTTTTTTTTTAGCCCTGAAAAGCAAGGGAGTGTGGCGTTTGGGAGGAATGTCGAACTCGGCGTCTGCTTCCAGCCACAGACGCCAAATTTCGACGATTATTTCGACTGGTCAACGGTTGTAAATTATTGCGTTGACTAAAAACTTTATTTAACTCTACTCTTAACTTTGCCGTTTCAGATATGCGGGTATTACACCGCGGAAATGACGTCAATAGGCTGAACTCTCGCCAAAATTCAAATCTGTGGGCGCAATGGCCTTGAGCGAGACACCGGATACAAACACGACGATTATCAACAGAAATATCTTTATTTTCCGCTTGCAAGTGGACCGTCTAGAGCGTACACGGTAAGTACAACTCATTGTGTTTAAAAAGATTTACGTTTGTGTAGTTTGCGTTGCGTTGTATCTGTGAATGTTGGTTGAGGCTAAATGTTAATGTTTAATTTCATTCCTTTAGGTTCCACGGTGTTTGTTGGCTGTATGTTTTCCACTGCAAGAAGAGGCTCGTATCATTGACCAGCAGGAGCTACAATGGTGAGTACCCCTTTCGTCTTCCATTTATGTTAAACACTTCCTATTTCATGTCTAACAGTACTCGATTTAACAAATAACCATAAATAAATACAGTGTGGGCAGTCACGTTAACATATGTGATTATCCTGCCTAATATGTTTATCACAAATATGTCACTAATCACTAATATGTTTATTTGTTTATCACAACACCTTTGGACCTTCAGCAATCGATTATTTACCTTCATCTACATAGAGACAGAACGATGGTGTCTTAAACATCTCATTCATTTCACCAAATAACTTCACGCAGGTGGATAACGGCCGTCTCGGTCACGCTATGTTGCGTGATGCAGTTTTGAAGAACCAAATGCATTTATTCAATGAATAAGTCAAGCTAGTTCTATGTTTATGATGTTGTAAGTTACGGTACCGATTGAAGTTGAGTTCGAAGCCAGTGGAAAACAGCGCTGCGTTTGTGCTCTCCAGGTACAAATGTTGTGATCTCTGACTGACGACCGGGCGAGACTCGAGTAAGAGATGTCCAAACGAGCTCCGGCAGGGCGGGCCAAGGCGGAGCGAACGGACGCCCTTCAGGCCGCCAATGACGAGCTGAGAACCAAACTGATGGACGTCCAGTTAGAACTTCAGCAGGAGAAGAACAAGGTGAAAACCTCAACAGACAGACACTGCCTGCCTCCCTGCCTGCCTCCCTGCCTGCCTCCCTGCCTGCCTCCCTCCCTCCCTCCCAGTTTTCCCGATGTAGATTAGACATGCGTGTGCCATGACTGTGTCAGCCTACATCAACAAATGCACCGAGGACGTCAGCACCACTAAGAATATCATCACCCGGGGCAACCAACGACCCTGGATGACTGAGGAGGTACGTCAAACGCTACGAGCGCGGAACTCTGCCTTCAAGTCTGGCGACAAGGAGACACTGAGGACAGCGAGAGCCAACTTGAACCGTGCCATCAGGATAGCGAAGCGAGACCGCAGTCGAAAATTTCAGGATCGTTTCCACGACGTCAAAAACATCAGGAGTATGTGGCAAGGCATACGGGCGATTACAGACTACAACTCACCCTCCCCCCCCCCGGTGGGTGTAGTTGATGCTGACTTTCTAAATGGTCTAAATAACTTCTTTGGGAGGTTCGAGGCACTAAACGGCACTCCAGCAGTTAAAACTGTCCCCCATCAGGAAGAGGAGGTACTCTGCCTTGACTCCGCCGATGTGTTGAAGACCCTGAGGAGAGTCAACCCCTGTAAGGCCCCTGGCCCCGACAACATTCCTGGGCGTGTGTTCAGGGAATGTGCAAGTCATCTGGCTGGGGTCATCACAGACATTTTTAACACCTCGCTGGGCCAAGCCACAGTGCCGGCGTGCTTTAAGACTGCCTCCATCATTCCGGTGCCGAAGAAACCTCAAATCACCTCATTTAATGATTACCGGCCTGTTGCACTGACTCCGGTTATGATGAAGTGCTTCGAAAGGCTGCTTAAAGGTCACATCGTTTCCAGACTCCCCCTATTATTTGACCCGTTCCAGTTTGCCGACCGGCAAAACCGCTCCACTCAGGACGCCATCTCCTCCGTTCTTCACCTGAGCCTGGCTCACCTGGAGGAGAAGAACACCCATGTGCGGAGGCTGTTCCTGGACTTCAGCTCAGCGTTTAACACCATCATCCCACAGCATCTGGTAGGAAAATTGGAACACCTGGGCTTCAACACCCCCCTTCGCAACTGGCTGCTAGACTTCCTCACCAACAGACCTCAGTCAGTCCGGGTCGGACAGAACACCTCTGATGTCATCACCCTCAGCACAGGCTCCCTTCAGGGCTGCGTCCTGAGCCCCCTGCTGTGCACCCTGATGACACACGACTGCGTCCTCAGGTTCACCACCAATCACATCGTGAAGTCAGCAGACGACACAACGGTGGTGGGGCTCATCAGAGACAACAACGACCTGGACTACAGAGAGGAGGTGGAGCAGCTGGTGGGCTGGTGCAGAGAAAACAGCCTGATCCTGAATGAGGAGAAGATGAAGGAGATCATCGTCGACTTCAGGAAAAAACAGCCTCACCACGCTCCACTGATCATCAACAGCTCAGCTGTGGAGGTGGTCAGCACCACCAAATTCCTGGGGGTCCACATCACAGAAGACCTCACCTGGACTATGAACACTACGGCACTGGTCAAGAGGGCACAGAAGCGCTTGTACTTCCTGCGGAGGATGAGGAGAGCCCACCTGCCCCCACCCATCATGAGGACGTTCTACAGGAGCACCATAGAGAGCATTCTGACAAGCTGTCTCTCTGTGTGGTGTGGAGGCTGCACCGCCTCCGATTGGAAGAACGTGAGGAGAGTGGTGAGGACAGCAGAGAGGATCATAGGGGCTCCTCTTCCCTCCATTCAGGACATTTCATCTCAGCGCTGCATGTCCCGTGCCCGTAACATCATCAATGACCCATCACACCCCCACCATGGACTGTTCTCCCTGCTGCCCTCTGGGAAGAGGTTTGCAGCATCCGCTGCAGGTCCACCAGGTTCTGCAACAGCTTTTTCCCTGCTGTCATCAGACTGTTGAACACTAGAACTGTTGAGCTCTAAACTGAACTCTGCATCACACATTCACAGAACTGTACTTTATGACACTACGGACCTCTATCTTGCACTATCTCGCACTACCAACTTTACTGAACTTGTATAAACCCTTTAAATAGAAGTTTAATACATGGTTTAGCATTCCTCTGCACACTCTTGAATACTGTTTTGCCTACTTGCACTATTGCATAATTATCACTGCTGCACTTTATACTTATTTTTAATATATATATATATATATATATATATAGTATATATGTATATATATATATTTTCATAGGATATGTTACTTCTATTCAACTGCAATATCACTACTTTGTTGTAAGACGTATGCAACGGAATTTCGTTTTGTATGCACCATGTGCAGACAAGATGACAATAAAGTTTGTCTAAGTCTAAGTCATGTCAGGTCAGCTGTCTGGAGAGAGAGAGAAGTCAGGACCTGCGGGCGGAGCACCACCGTGCCACCGCCGCCATGACGGAACTCAAAAGCAAACTCCATGAGGAGAAGCAGAAAGAGTTAGCCATTACCAGGGAGACATTACTGCGGCAGCATGAAATGGAGCTGATGAGAGTGATCAAAATCAAAGATGGAGAGATCCAGCGACTGAATGCCTTGGTCCTCAGCCTGAGGGACGGCTCCATGGACAAGGTGATCCGCTCTATCCGTGTCTGACTATCCGCACGCCACGTCGGGCTTCGATGCGGCCGCTACCGTATTGTGTAGCTTGTCCCCAGTAAGCGTCGCGGCGCTCCGTTGCGGTCTCAACGGCCCGGTGTGGCGCAATGTCTGCTCAGGTGAGGAGGGGGGGCGCTTTGCTGGCGGAGGTGGAGGAGACGCGGCGGTGTCGGGAGACCGAGCGGTGTCGCCTCCACCAGGAGCGCGGAAGAAGCCCTGGCAGCGGCCCAGCAGGCCTGGCAGTCCCGAGCGGCCGAGCTCCGATCGGCTCATCACCAGCATCGGGAGGAGCTGAGCCGAACCAAGAGAGACTGCGAGAGGGAGATCCGCCGACTGGTAGGACTGATCAGATGCGCGGTGCGTGGCTATGTTCCCAATTTCGTTGTATACCTGCAGTGCAATGACACCTAAGGCATTCTATTCTATTCTATTTCACAAGAAGAAAATGTCCGGTTGCTCGCTTCGCTTTTGTCACAGCAAAGGTGTTCTAGTCGATTCCAGAAAAAAATTGGCCGGTTGCTCTCTTTGTTTTTGTCACAATTCTGGCAAATGAGTTTGCCCGCCTGCCTGAGCGCTCCCCGTTTGTACATCCAGACGGATGAGATCAAGCTGAAAGACAGAGCGGTTAGTGTTTTGGATGAAGCCCTGGGGCCGGCCACGTCCACCGCCTTCAGCTGCAGACTCAGGCTGCCGAGCAGCAGATCGCTGCCCTGAGGGATTCCCAAAGGGCGGGCCTAAACTACCCTGGAAGTGGGGTCAACGCCGCTACTAGCAATCCTCTTCATTGCGTAAGCCACCTCATCACACACTTGCAGTACGCATGACTTAGTTCGTTGCTGGAGGAAGGTAGCACAAAAACAGTTTTGAACTTTGAACGAGTGCTTGTGTGTGTGTGTTGCGGGGCGTTTTCAGTCTCAGGAGGATCGGGACACGCGACGGTTTCATCTGAAAATCGCTGAGCTCAGCGCAGTCATCAGGAAACTGGAGGATCGAAACGCCCTGCTTTCTGAAGAGCGCAATGAACTGGTAATTTATTGACGGCACGCTTGAAGGTTTGCGCTACGTTTGATGCGCGCCATCCAGCGAGGCACCCATTGCGCTTGCTTATTAGTTGAGCGGCGCGGCGAGTCGGTTGCCTGGTAGATGTCTTTTATTGGGAGCCAAAGCCACGATTCCGTTCAAACCGATGCAAAAGGAATGGATACGTTCTGGCCCGCGTGTTGTGCGTCTTTCACATCCCGCACTTCATGCTTGCAGCTAAAGCGACTGAGAGAAACAGAAAGCCAGTTTCTGCCACTCCTGTACAAAAACAAACGCCTGAGCAGGAAGAATGAAGAACTCTCGCTGGTGCTGTGTCGCCTTGAAAACAAAGTGCGCTTTGTCACCCAGGAGAACGAGGAGATGGCAAGCTTGGTAAGTCGACGCGGACAACGGCGGCGTGCCAACAGAGTCCACTGCATTTGTGTTCCACAGAGAAGGCCTAGTTCGCTCAATGACCTGGACCGCGGTTGCGGCCAGCAGGACGGTGAAATGGAGTTCCTTCAAGTTGTGGAGCAGCGGCACATCATCGACGACTTGTCCAAGGTCTTCAGGCAGGCGACTCGGTGCACGTACGGCAGCGCCGCGCTCGCTCGCTGTCGCCAGGAAACCTTTTCCGTCCAAAGCTTGGCCGGCGGCCGCCATCCAAAAAATTGGCCCCTTAAATTCCGACCTTTCAAGCAGGAGCATTGTGCGCACGCGTTTGAACACGCTTTAGACTTGTTTTGCCGTTTTCAGCAGCTCAAAGCTCCCGTTTTGTCAGCGCCTTTGCCACTCGCTGTGCGCTGAAAACGACGGACTTGCCCGGCTGCTCAGCCCGTCAACCATGAGCCGCGAGCGCGACGTCATTGTCCGTAGGCAGCTAGTGGCAAAATGCACCCTGTTAGAGTTGCGCTCGCTCCAACTTATTTTGCAAGAACCACACGGGAGACAAGTAAGTTCTTTTGGACACCTGCAGGTGGAGAGTCCATCCGTTGTACGAATGAAGTCTGACTCTCGGCTCCTGCACGAGCATTTTAATTAAGAGAAACAGGGTGGGTGTAAGAGTGGATTGAATAGAGGAAGCCCTTGACCTCTAGTCAAAACATAGCAAGGGGTGTTTTACGACTTTGTGTAGGAAGGGATAAGCGATAGGGATAAATAAGGGATAAATAATATTATTTATTACAGGTCGCAGTCAAAGTCAAAGCAACACAATGATACGATAAAGATAATCTGGAAAACCCTGACACACCCTGTAGTTGTCACTTTTGGAAAAGACGAGCGTCCCTCCAATCATCGCCGGTGACGTGTTTTTCAGGCTCTGGAGACAGGAGCTCATGTCAGAAATGTCATTGTGAGTCGCGTTTGTTTCTGCGCCGGAGCCGTTCGTTCCCTTTGCATCCAAAGAATCTCAAAGGCGGATTATTTGTGTCGACAGGAGAGAGATTTGCTGCTACGATACCGACGTCGAGAATCTCTGAGGAGGAACAAAGCGTGAGGTCCTGCAAGGTGAGTCTGTTTGTTTGCGGCTGCTTGGTGTTGCGCAAGATGAAATGGCCTTTTTCTCGCTATCGTTCCTCTCGTCGAT
This sequence comes from Syngnathus floridae, assembly GCF_059516105.1. Taxonomy (NCBI): domain Eukaryota; kingdom Metazoa; phylum Chordata; class Actinopteri; order Syngnathiformes; family Syngnathidae; genus Syngnathus; species Syngnathus floridae. The sequence continues at coordinate 12,911,015 of NC_142428.1, read as the reverse complement.
TCATCGTGAGGTGTCGCTTCAGTTTGTTCAGAGAGATGTTTGCTTCCGCGCCCGCAGGTCATCGAAACATTTTACGGCTACGACGAAGACGTGTTGGTGGACTCGGACGGATCGTCCTTGTCTTTTCACACCGACAGAACCCCCGACACGGAACCCGAAGAGGTAGCCCGCCATTTCTGCCAGCGTATTGGCACCAAACATTCCTCTTCAGCCTGGAATCGGACTCGTCTTTGCGTCGCGGGTGCTTTGTCGCCGGTCTGACTGATTCTGGTACTAGTGCTGTGTTGCATTGGTGTGTGCATGAAGAGGCGGAGCTTCGCTACCGCCAGCTGACGCAAGAATATCAAGCGCTGCAACGAGCCTACGCTCTGCTAGCCCAGACCAGCGAAAGGGGACTACGACGCCGAGAAGGAGATCAAGGTGGCGCCCCTTCCCGCAACCCCCGGCCGGGTCGCAGCCTCCCCGTTCTCACCCAGCCTCGGGTGTTCTCTGGTCTGAAAGGAGGAGGAGGAGCCTCCCTCCTCCTCCTTTCAGACCAGAGAAAAGCTGATGGTAGAAATGGGTCACTATCAAAGCAGAGTAGCAGATCTGGAGTCAGCGCTGAAGCAACAAGGACAGGTAAGCTCATCAATGAGCACACCTTTTTCTCAGACAAAATAGCTACATTCTTCAGTCACTCATCCGTCTGGCATTACTGGACCAACCCCCCCCCCCCCCCCCGAACGTGGCTGGGAAAATGCGGAGAAAAGCAAATGTCATTTTCCAGTCAACCAAAGAATTTGTGGATGAAAATGACACAACATTCCAAAGCTGTCCACGCGTTTGTCTCTTCTAGAATGTCAAGTGGGTGGAGGAGAAGCAGCTGCTGCGTCAGAGCAATCAGCAGTTGGCCGAAAAGGTGACGGAAAGAAAGGCGCTGGGCGGAGTCGCTTGGCGTCACACCTGTCGGGAAGCCCCGCAGATGAGGTCTGACTGTCTTTTCAGGTCAGGCGGATGGAGGCGGAAGAAGCGCGTCTGAAAGAGCACATCCAGGATATCCGAGACCAAAACGAACTGCTTGAGTTCCGCATCCTGGAGCTGGAGGTGGGAAGACTCGCACAAGCGTGTTGAGGCCAGAGATGTGACGGACGGACGGACGGACGGACGGATGCATGCCTCTGCCTTTCAGGAGAGGGAGTGGCGCTCCCCCGTCTTGAAGTTTCTGCAAGTCCGTTTCCCAGACGGCCTCAGCCCTTTGCAGATCTACTGCGAGGCCGAGGGCGTGAGCGTACGTAAGGCGTCCCTCGCAACCCTAACCTTAACCCGAGGTCCCAGAACACCTTACATTGCTCCTTGCGCCTTTCCCCCGGACATCGTCATCAGTGATCTGATGAAGAAGCTGGACATCCTGGGCTATAACGCCGTAAGTGTATGTCGAACTCCTTATGTTCGCACTCCACGAGACTCGGCGGCTCAAATGTGACTTTTGGAAGGCTTTGCGCTGAAAGAAGCTTGTTGACGCTGTGCCTTTGGGCTCTTGCAGAATCTCACCAACGAGGAGCAGGTGGTCGTGATTCACGCCAGGACCCTTCTCACCCTAGCCGAGAAGGTAACGCGCACGTCCACGCACGCTCTCGCATTCTGCTTATGTGACAGCAGCCTTTCCTCAGTGGTTAGAATACATCAAAGTGACCAAGTCAGCACTTCAACAGAAGATGTTGGACATTGAAAGTGAGAAGGTAGACAGACACGCGACATCAGCCAAGGGGAACTCCGGCAATGTGCCCCAACAATTCTGACCTTGAGCTGTGCTAGGATATGTTCTGCAAGCAGAAGGGCTACCTGGATGAAGAGTTGGACTTCAGGAAGTGTTCCATGGACCAGGCTCATAAGGTAAGCCGCCCTCAAATCTCCCGCCGGACCACTGATGGACGAGGATTGCGGCCCAGAGGATCCTGGAGCTGGAGGCCATGTTGTACGAGGCGCTACCGCAGCGGGACTGCCCCGCCACGGACGGCGAAAAAGCCAGCCACGCTGGCGTGAATGACGTGCTGACGGCGGATCAGAGAGAAGAGCTTAGGAGCGCCGTGGACCAATGGAAGCGAGCCCTGATGTGCGAGTTGAGGGAGCGCGACGCTTGCATCCTCCAAGAGAGAATGGATCTGCTGCACAGCGCGCAACAGGTAAGGGCCCAAAGCCAGCCCGGCACTTACTTGCACGCTTACTGGCTTTTGAATGCCACTTTCCATTTGTCCGTCCTAGAGGAACAAAGAGCTGAAAGAATTCATCGAAGCTCAGAAGAGACAAATCAAACAATTGGAGGAGAAGTTTCTGTTTCTCTTTCTATTCTTCTCCTTGGCCTTCATTCTGTGGCCCTAACACCAGCTGGTGAGTGAGCTCCAGCGGCACCGCACTCGACACCTCCGATACACTGCCAGCCGGTCTCAGACGTTGGCAGACGCTCCGATGCCAACGTATACCCCCCGCCACGGTGACAGAGGCACCGCGTCACACCGGCGCTCATCCAATCAGAAGGCAGGAAAAGCAAATTCACATGCAGGGCACTTTTGAACCAGAAGAGAGCGCCACAAAAAACGGTTGTTGCCCCAAACGCGCACTAAAAAGGGTCAGAATAACAAGAGTCCCACTGGCCAGCCGGGGCCACCCGTCCAGCTGTTTCTTCAGGGGGGAAAAAAATTGGAGTCACCGGTGAGTACATTTTGCATTTAGCTCTGCTTTTCTGCTTCTGTCTTCAAGTGTGTGGCATCCTGCGATCAAAGAGTCAGCCAACCCCAAAGCGGTTGACCTCAACGTCCCACCACCATGCCTACCAGAGCAGGTGACGTGATGCTTTGGACATCCTTCCGTCTCAGATGCCCAAAAGTACTCTTTGCCACATCTGCGGCAATACGGTGTCTTTTCAAAGGTGCAAATAAATCCAGCGTGGGCGGAACACGCACGTCTTCGGTTTTTCCCGCTTTGTTTGTGTGACAGCTGTTGTGAAAATTTTATACAAATAAAGTTGTATAGTACAGGTTTGGCCAAGCCGCAACTCCCGAACCGCATGCGGCTCTTTTATGTTCATATCAACATTTGTGTGTGTGTGTGTGTGTGTGTGGGGGGGGGGGGGTTGTGCGTGTTGGCTTCACTTGAGTTCAATTTGGTATTTTGGTCTAAAGCGCATGTGGTGAAATTCCACAAAGTAGGATGGGCAAACACATTTCTTTAAACTATGAGTGTCAATTGGGCTCTCGAAATGGCAGGGAAAAGATGCACAGCAAAACGAAAATACGTAGATGAACACAGGACGTTTTAATCAGAGTGGGAAAGTTTCTATTTTTTGTTGAACGTGATGGCAAACCATTCTGCCTGATATGTCAGACCTCAGCGCATTTCAAAGATTCAAATCTTCAGCGCCATGCACTTCAGCTCACTCCATGCTAACATTGATCAGGCGTCGAACCCGCATCATCATGCTTAAGAGGTGGCCATGCTAACCAGTGCGCCATTATGTCAACGCATAATAACTAAGTCTACTGGTCAAAACAGCGGTTACTATATGACGTCGCTACGTCGTGGTCACGTGACGCAGACAAGACGTCAATGGACGTGGGCAGAGTTAACTTGTTTAAAAGGGAGTAGGCAGAAGAAATATTTAATTTATTTAAATCTATTTTGAGTGCACACCATTATGCCAATGCATAACAACTGTAAATCTACTAAACAAAACAGCGGTTGCTATATGACATCTGCCACGTCGTGGTCACGTGACATACGTGACGTCGATGGGCGTAACTTTCGCCGGAATTCAAATCCGCGGGGAGAGTTAACTTGTTTAAAAGAGAGTGGGCAGAAGAATTATTTAATTTATTTAAATCTATTTGGTGTGTGCGCCATTATGTCAATGCATAACAACTGTAAGTCTACTAAACAAAACAGCGGTTGCTATTTGACGTCTGCCACGTCGTGGTCACGTGACGCGGACGTGACGTCGACGCCTACTTTACATCCCACCGATCACAGGACTCCTCGGCTGCATAACCGTGCCCCCTTCCCAACCAATCGGATTTGCTATACGCGAAAACGACGCCAATGGAAAGAGCTTCCGCCCAAATTTAAATCCGTGGGCGTGGCTCGCAGCAGGAAGTAGGAAAATGGCGGCGATGTTGACAAAGACACAGCGGATGGTAACATACGACTAACAAGAGAAATATTTTTATTTTCTGCTTGCAACTGGACCGTCCAGAGCGTACACGGTAAGTACAACTCATCGTTTTTAAAAAGAAGTACTTTTGTTGCCCTGAAAAGCGAGTGAGCGTGGCGTTTGTGGGGGACGTCGAATTTCGACGATTCTTTCTGGTCAACGGTTGTAAATGATTGTGTTGATTAAAAAAGAAAACTTGATGTAACTCTACTTTTAACTGCCGTTTCAGATAGATTTGGAATTGCAACACATCCAATTTTGCCTAGAGCGTACACGGTAAGTAACACTCGTTGTGTTTAAGGAGATTTACGTTTGTAATAGCAGAAGTGTAGCCGCGTTGCGTTGTACGTGTGAATGTTGGTCCGGGCGAAATGTTAATGTTTAATTTCATTCCTTTAGGTTCCACGGTGTTTGTTGGCTGCAAGTTTTCCACTGCAAGAAGAGGCTCATATCATTGACCAGGAGCGAGCTACAATGGTGAGTAGCCATAACATTTATGTTAAACACTTCCTATTTCATGTCTAACAGTACTTGATTTAACAAATAACCATAAATAAATGCAGTGTGGGCACTGAAGTTAACATATGTGATTATACTGCCTAATCTGTCACGGAGTAGATTGTTGCAAAGTAATATAAGATCCAAAGTTGTAATTCAGAATAGTTTTCAAAAGAAGGCCATTAGAATTATATACAAGTCTGATTACCCTGAACAAGCTATTAATTAAATCACAAATTCTTCAATTCAAAGATTTGGTAGATTATCAGACAAATAATGTCTAACAGTAATTGATTTAACACATCACGATAAGTAGATTGAGTGTGGGCACTCTCAAGTTAACATATGTGATTATACTGCCTAATCTGTTACAGAGTATGTTGTTGCCAAGTAATGTAGAATAGATCCAAAGTAGTAATCCAGAATAGTTTTGAAGAGGCCATTAGAATAATAAACAAATCTGATTACCTTGAACATAATAACAAGCTAAGTGTTTAATATGTCCTATGAAGTCAAAATTGGGCACCATCATGTGGTGAAATTTGGAATTGCATCACATCCAATTTTGCCTGGGAACAAACAGATTACATAAATCTTAGTTTTGAATAAGCCACTCCTTCTCAAACAAGTAAACTCTGCCCATTTTGCGCAGTAGATGTTCTGTTAATATCTAGTATTTATACAAAGTCATAATTTAAATTGCTTTCAACCTTCATTCATCGGTTCAACCAACATTACTCGCTCTTATTACCAACTTGTATTGATTTAACTAAGCGTTTAATACTTCCTATCAGGTCTCAAATCGAGATTTGGCAAAATACAATTTCAGCAAATCCAATTTTGCCAGGGAACAAAAATAGATTAAATAAACTAAATAAGTCCTCTTCCCATTAAATAAATCAGAAAAGTCTGTCTTGTAACCAGTCCTCTTCAAACAAGTAAAGTCTGCCCATTTTGTGCCGTAGATTTTGTGTCTATGCCTAGTATTTAAACAAAATCATAATTTAAACGACTTCTTTCCTTCATTCACTTTGGAAATTTGGAATTGCAGCAAATCGAATTTTGGCAGGGAACAAAAATAGATCAATTAAACTAAATAAGTCTTCTTCCCATTAAATAAATTAAAAAAGTCTGTCTTGTAACCAGTCCTTTTCAAACAAGTAAAGTCTGCCCATTTTGTGCCGTCGATTTTGTGTTAATGCCTAGTATTTATACAAAATCATAATTTAAAGGACTTCATTCCTTCATTCACTTTGGAAATTTGGAATTGCAGCACATCAAATTTTGCCTGGGAAGAAAAGTAGATTAAATAAATTTAATAAGTCTTACTACTTCCCATTAAATAAATTAAATACGTCTTACTTGTTCCCACTCCTTTTCAAAACAGTAGTTTAAAACGAGGGCCCTTCACTCAATCTTTAACCCCAACCCCGCACGTTGTGTTGTATCTGTGAATGTTGGTTGTGGCCAAATGATAGTTTTCTTTCATTCGTTTAGGTTCCAAGAAAACTTGATGTAACTCTACTTTTAACTGCCGTTTCAGATAAGCGGGTATTACGTCGCAGTCATGTGCCGTGGATATGACGTAATTGCCCGAACCTCCGCCAAAATTCAAATCTGTTGGCGCGATGGCCGTGAGCCACTGAGCAGCGACGATTATCAACAGAAATATCTTTATTTTCTGCTTGCAACTGGACCGTCTAGAGCGTACACGGTAAGTAACACTCATTGTGTTTAAGGAGATTTACGTTTGTAATAGCAGAAGTGTAGCCGCGTTGCGTTGTACGTGTGAAAATTGGTCGAGGCGAAATGTTAATGTTTAATTTCATTCCTTTAGGTTCCACGGTGTTTGTTGGCTGCAAGTTTTCCACTGCAAGAAGAGGCTCGTATCATTGACCAGGAGCGAGCTACAATGGTGAGTAGCCATAACATTTATGTTAAACACTTCCTATTTCATGTCTAACAGTACTTGATTTAACAAATAACCATAAATAAATACAGTGTGGGCACTGAAGTTAACATATGTGATTATACTGCCTAATCTGTCACGGAGTAGATTGTTGCAAAGTAATATAAGATCCAAAGTTGTAATTCAGAATAGTTTTCAAAAGAAGGCCATTAGAATTATATACAAGTCTGATTACCCTTAACATAACAACAAGCTATTAATTAAATCACAAATTCTTCAATTCAAAGATTTGGTAGATTATCAGACAAATAATGTCTAACAGTAATTGATTTAACATCACGATAAGTAGATTGAGTGTGGGCACTCTCAAGTTAACAGATATGATTATACTGCCTAATCTGTTACAGAGTATGTTGTTGCCAAGTAATGTAGAATAGATCCAAAGTAGTAATCCAGAATAGTTTTGAAGAGGCCATTAGAATAATAAACAAATCTGATTACCTTGAACATAATAACAAGCTAAGTGTTTAATATGTCCTATGAAGTCAAAATTGGGCACCATCATGTGGTGAAATTTGGAATTGCATCACATCCAATTTTGCCTGGGAACCAACAGATTAAATAAATCTTAGTTTTGAATAAGCCACTCCTTCTCAAACAAGTAAACTCTGCCCATTTCGCGCAGTAGATGTTCTGTTAATATCTAGTATTTATACAAAGTCATAATTTAAATTGCTTTCAACCTTCATTCATCGGTTCAACCAACATTACTCGCTCTTATTACCAACTTGTATTGATTTAACTAAGCGTTTAATACTTCCTATCAGGTCTCAAGGCAAGATTTGGCAAAATACAATTTCAGCAAATCCAATTTTGCCAGGGAACAAAAATAGATTAAATAAACTAAATAAGTCTTCTTCCCATTAAATAAATCAGAAAAGTCTGTCTTGTAACCAGTCCTCTTCAAACAAGTAAAGTCTGCCCATTTTGTGCCGTAGATTTTGTGTCTATGCCTAGTATTTAAACAAAATCATAATTTAAACGACTTCTTTCCTTCATTCACTTTGGAAATTTGGAATTGCAGCAAATCGAATTTTGCCAGGGAACAAAAATAGATCAATTAAACTAAATAAGTCTTCTTCCCATTAAATAAATTAAAAAAGTCTGTCTTGTAACCAGTCCTTTTCAAACAAGTAAAGTCTGCCCATTTTGTGCCGTCGATTTTGTGTTAATGCCTAGTATTTATACAAAATCATAATTTAAAGGACTTCATTCCTTCATTCACTTTGGAAATTTGGAATTGCAGCACATCAAATTTTGCCTGGGAAGAAAAGTAGATTAAATAAATTTAATAAGTCTTACTACTTCCCATTAAATAAATTAAATACGTCTTACTTGTTCCCACTCCTTTACAAAAAAGTAGTTTAAAACGAGGTCCCTTCACTCAACCTTTAACCCTATTTATTCACCTTCTAGGCTAAGTGTTAAAGGCTAAGTGTTAAAGGCTAAGTGTTAAAGGCTAAGTGTTAGAGGCTAAGTGCCAGAGGCTAGGCGCCAGAGGCGAGTTTTTGTGGGCTGAAGTTTTAGTGGGGTTAGTGTGAATACAATCCAAAAGAATACAACAGAATACAATACAATAGAATATAATACATAGATTAAATTCAATAGCTCTTACTACTTCCCATTAAATAAATTAAATACGTCTTACTTGTTCCCAATCCTTTTCAAAAAAGTAGTTTAAAACGAGGGCCCTTCACTCAACCTTTAACCTCAACCCCGCACGTCACATTGTGTTGTATCTGTGAATGTTGGTTGTGGCCAAATGATAGTTTTCTTTCATTCGTTTAGGTTCCACGGTGTTTGTTGGCTATGTTTTCCACTGTCAGAAGGATGAAAATACAAAGTACAACGCTTGGACGTGGGCGAAGACGTCACCGGTGAGTCCTTCCTTCCTATTTATTTACCTTCTAGATGCTAGAGGCTAAGTGTTAGAGGCTAAGTGTTAGAGGCTAAGTGTTAAACACAATACGAACAACACAACGATACTGCACTGAACAACACGATACCGCACTGAGAAACACGATACCGCACTGAACAACACGATACCGCACTGAACAACACCATGCCGCACTGAACACCATGCCACACTGAACAACACCATCCCGCACTGAACAACACCATGCCGCACTAAACAACACCATGCCGCACTGAACAACACCATGCCTCACTGAACGACACCATGCCGCACTGAAAGACACCATGCCGCACTGAACGACACCATGCCGCACTGAAAGACACCATCCCGCACTGAACACCATGCCGCACTGAACAACACCATCCTGCACTGAACAACACCATCCCGCACTGAACAACACCATGCCGCACTGAACAACATTATGCCGCACTGAACATTATGCCGCACTGAACAACACCATGCCGCACTGAACAACACCATGCCGCACTGAACAACATTATGCCGCACTGAACAACACCATGCCGCACTGAACAACACCATGCCGCACTGAACAACACCATGCCGCACTGAACAACATTATGCCGCACTGAACAACACCATGCCGCACTGAACAACACCATCCTGCACTGAACAACACCATTCCGCATTGAACACCATGCCGCACTGAACAACACCATCCCGCACTGAACAACACCATCCCGCACTGAACAACACCATGCCGCACTGAACAACATTATGCCGCACTGAACAACATTATGCCGCACTGAACAACACCATGCCGCACTGAACAACACCATGCCGCACTGAACAACACCATGCCGCACTGAACAACATTATAACGCACTGAACAACACCATCCCGCACTGAACAACACCATGCCGCACTAAACAACATTATGCCGCACTGAACAACATTATGCCGAAATGAACAACACCATGCCGCACTGAACAACACCATGCCGCACTGAACAACACCATCCTGCACTGAACAACACCATCCCGCACTGAACAACACCATGCCGCACTGAACAACACCATGCCGCACTGAACAACACCATGCCGCAATGAACAACACCATCCCGCACTGAACAACATTATGCCGCACTGAACAACATTATGCCGCACTGAACAACACCATGCCGCACTGAACAACACCATGCCGCACTGAACAACACCATCCTGCACTGAACAACACCATCCCGCACTGAACAACACCATGCCGCACTGAACAACATTATGGCGCACTGAACAACATTATGCCGCACTGAACAACACCATGCCGCACTGAACAACACCATGCCGCACTGAACAACACCATGCCGCAATGAACAACACCATCCCGCACTGAACAACACCATGCCGCACTGAGCAACACCATGCCGCACTGAACAACACCATCCTGCACTGAACAACACCATGCCGCACTGAACAACACCATTCCGCACTGAACAACACCATGCCGCACTGAACAACATTACGCTGCACTGAACAACACCATGCCGCACTGAACAACACCATGCCGCACTGAACAACACCATGCCGCATTGAACAACACCATGCCGCATTGAACAACACCATGCCGCACTGAACAACACCATCCTGCACTGAACAACACCATGCCGCATTGAACAACACCATGCCGCACTGAACAACACCATCCTGCACTGAACAACACCATCCCGCACTGAACAACACCATCCCGCATTGAACAACACCATCCTGCACTGAACAACACCATGCCGCACTGAACAACACCATGCCGCACTGAACAACACCATTCCGCACTGAACAACACCATGCCGCACTGAACAACACCATCCTGCACTGAACAACACCATCCCGCACTGAACAACACCATGCCGCATTGAACAACACCATCCTGCACTGAACAACGCCATCCTGCACTGAACAATACCATGCCGCACTGAACAACACCATGCCGCACTGAACAACACCATGCCGCACTGAACAACACCATGCCGCACTGAACAACATTATGCCGCACTGAACAACATTATGTCGCACTGAACAACACCATGCCGCACTGAACAACACCATGCCGCACTGAACAACATTATGCCGCACTGAAAAACACCATGCCGCACTGAACAACACCATCCCGCACTGAACAACACCATGCCGCATTGAACAACACCATGCCGCACTGAACAACACCATGCTGCACTGAACAACATTATGCTGCACTGAACAACACGATCCTGCATTGAACAACACCATGCCGCACTGAACAACACCATCCTGCACTGAACAACACCATCCTGCACTGAACAACACCACCCCGCACTGAACAACACGATCCCGCATTGAACACCATCCCGCACTGAACAACACCATGCCGCACTGAACAACACCATTCCGCACTGAACAACACCATGCCGCACTGAACAACACCATGCCGCACTGAACAACACCATGCCGCACTGAACAACACCATGCCGCACTGAACAACATTATGCCGCACTGAACAACACCATGCCGCACTGAACAACACCATCCCGCACTGAACAACACCATGCCGCATTGAACAACACCATGCCGCACTGAACAACACCATCCTGCACTGAACAACACCATCCCGCACTAAACAACACCATGCCGCACTGAACAACATTATGGCGCACTGGACAACATTATGCCGCACTGAACAACACCATGCCGCACTGAACAACACCATGCCGCACTGAACAACACCATGCCGCACTGAACAACACCATGCCGCACTGAACAACATTATGCCGCACTGAACAACACCATGCCGCACTGAACAACACCATGCCGCACTGAACAACACGATCCCGCATTGAACAACACCATCCTGCACTGAACAACACCATGCCGCACTGAACAACACCATGCCGCACTGAACAACACCATTCCGCACTGAACAACACCATGCCGCACTGAACGACACCATCCTGCACTGAACAACACCATCCCGCACTGAACAACACCATGCCGCATTAAACAACACCATGCCGCACTGAACAACACCATCCTGCACTGAACAACACCATGCCGCACTGAACAACACCATGCCGCACTGAACAACACCATGCCGCACTGAACAACATTATGCCGCACTGAACAACATTATGCCGCACTAAACAACATTATGTCGCACTGAACAACACCATGCCGCACTGAACAACACCATGCTGCACTGAACAACATTATGCCGCACTGAACAACACGATCCCGCATTGAACAACACCATCCCGCAGTGAACAACACCATGCCGCATTGAACAACACCATGCCGCACTGAACAACACCATGCTGCACTGAACAACATTATGCTGCACTGAACAACACGATCCTGCATTGAACAACACCATGCCGCACTGAACAACACCATCCTGCACTGAACAACACCATGCCGCACTGAACAACACCATGCCGCACTGAACAACATTATGCCGCACTGAAAAACACCATGCCGCACTGAACAACACCATCCCGCACTGAACAACACCATGCCGCATTGAACAACACCATGCCGCACTGAACAACACCATGCTGCACTGAACAACATTATGCTGCACTGAACAACACGATCCTGCATTGAACAACACCATGCCGCACTGAACAACACCATCCTGCACTGAACAACACCATCCTGCACTGAACAACACCACCCCGCACTGAACAACACGATCCCGCATTGAACAACACCATCCCGCACTGAACAACACCATGCCGCACTGAACAACACCATTCCGCACTGAACAACACCATGCCGCACTGAACAACACCATGCCGCACTGAACAACACCATGCCGCACTGAACAACACCATGCCGCACTGAACAACATTATGCCGCACTGAACAACACCATGCCGCACTGAACAACACCATCCCGCACTGAACAACACCATGCCGCATTGAACAACACCATGCCGCACTGAACAACACCATCCTGCACTGAACAACACCATCCCGCACTAAACAACACCATGCCGCACTGAACAACATTATGGCGCACTGGACAACATTATGCCGCACTGAACAACACCATGCCGCACTGAACAACACCATGCCGCACTGAACAACACCATGCCGCACTGAACAACACCATGCCGCACTGAACAACATTATGCCGCACTGAACAACACCATGCCGCACTGAACAACACCATGCCGCACTGAACAACACGATCCCGCATCGAACAACACCATCCTGCACTGAACAACACCATGCCGCACTGAACAACACCATGCCGCACTGAACAACACCATTCCGCACTGAACAACACCATGCCGCACTGAACAACACCATCCTGCACTGAACAACACCATCCCGCACTGAACAACACCATGCCGCATTGAACAACACCATGCCGCACTGAACAACACCATCCTGCACTGAACAACACCATGCCGCACTGAACAACACCATGCCGCACTGAACAACACCATGCCGCACTGAACAACATTATGCCGCACTGAACAACATTATGCCGCACTAAACAACATTATGTCGCACTGAACAACACCATGCCGCACTGAACAACACCATGCTGCACTGAACAACATTATGCCGCACTGAACAACACGATCCCGCATTGAACAACACCATCCCGCAGTGAACAACACCATGCCGCATTGAACAACACCATGCCGCACTGAACAACACCATGCTGCACTGAACAACATTATGCTGCACTGAACAACACGATCCTGCATTGAACAACACCATGCCGCACTGAACAACACCATCCTGCACTGAACAACACCTTTCCACACTGAACAACACCATGCCGCACTGAACAACATTATGCCGCACTGAACAACACCATGCCGCACTGAACAACACCATGCCGCACTGAACAACACCATGCCGCACTGAACAACACCATGCCGCAATGAACAACACCATCCCGCACTGAACAACACCATGCCGCATTGAACAACACCATGCCGCACTGAACAACACCATCCCGCACTGAACAACACCACCCCGCACTGAACAACACGATCCCGCATTGAACAACACCATCCCGGACTGAACAACACCATGCCGCACTGAACAACACCATTCCGCACTGAACAACACCATGCCGCACTGAACAACACCATGCCGCACTGAACAACACCATGCCGCACTGAACAACACCATGCCGCACTGAACAACATTATGCCGCACTGAACAACACCATGCCGCACTGAACAACACCATCCCGCACTGAACAACACCATGCCGCATTGAACAACACCGTGCCGCACTGAACAACACCATCCTGCACTGAACAACACCATCCCGCACTGAACAACACCATGCCGCACTGAACAACATTATGGCGCACTGAACAACATTATGCCGCACTGAACAACACCATGCCGCACTGAACAACACCATGCCGCACTGAACAACACCATGCCGCACTGAACAACATTATGCCGCACTGAACAACATTATGCCGCACTGAACAACACCATGCCGCACTGAACAACACCATGCCGCACTGAACAACACCATGCCGCACTGAACAACACGACGTCGCACTGAACAACACGACGCCGCACAGAACAACACGACGCCGCACAGAATAACACAATACCGCACAGAACAACACAATACCGCACAAACAGTTTTAGATAATATTACGTCGCAGTCATGTGACGCGGACATGACGTCAATAGGCGGAACTCACGGCAAAATTATAATCCGTGGGCGTGGCTTGCAACAGGAAGTAGGAAAGCGGCAGTTCTGGCAAACAAGACACAGCTGTTAGTAACACGATGACTAACAAGGCAAATATTTTTGTTTTCAGCTTGCAACTTGACCGTCTAGAGCGTACAAGGTAATTACAACTGTTTTTTTTTAGCCCTGAAAAGCAAGGGAGTGTGGCGTTTGGGAGGAATGTCGAACTCGGCGTCTGCTTCCAGCCACAGACGCCAAATTTCGACGATTATTTCGACTGGTCAACGGTTGTAAATTATTGCGTTGACTAAAAACTTTATTTAACTCTACTCTTAACTTTGCCGTTTCAGATATGCGGGTATTACACCGCGGAAATGACGTCAATAGGCTGAACTCTCGCCAAAATTCAAATCTGTGGGCGCAATGGCCTTGAGCGAGACACCGGATACAAACACGACGATTATCAACAGAAATATCTTTATTTTCCGCTTGCAAGTGGACCGTCTAGAGCGTACACGGTAAGTACAACTCATTGTGTTTAAAAAGATTTACGTTTGTGTAGTTTGCGTTGCGTTGTATCTGTGAATGTTGGTTGAGGCTAAATGTTAATGTTTAATTTCATTCCTTTAGGTTCCACGGTGTTTGTTGGCTGTATGTTTTCCACTGCAAGAAGAGGCTCGTATCATTGACCAGCAGGAGCTACAATGGTGAGTACCCCTTTCGTCTTCCATTTATGTTAAACACTTCCTATTTCATGTCTAACAGTACTCGATTTAACAAACAACCATAAATAAATACAGTGTGGGCAGTCACGTTAACATATGTGATTATCCTGCCTAATATGTTTATCACAAATATGTCACTAATCACTAATATGTTTATTTGTTTATCACAACACCTTTGGACCTTCAGCAATCGATTATTTACCTTCATCTACATAGAGACAGAACGATGGTGTCTTAAACATCTCATTCATTTCACCAAATAACTTCACGCAGGTGGATAACGGCCGTCTCGGTCACGCTATGTTGCGTGATGCAGTTTTGAAGAACCAAATGCATTTATTCAATGAATAAGTCAAGCTAGTTCTATGTTTATGATGTTGTAAGTTACGGTACCGATTGAAGTTGAGTTCGAAGCCAGTGGAAAACAGCGCTGCGTTTGTGCTCTCCAGGTACAAATGTTGTGATCTCTGACTGACGACCGGGCGAGACTCGAGTAAGAGATGTCCAAACGAGCTCCGGCAGGGCGGGCCAAGGCGGAGCGAACGGACGCCCTTCAGGCCGCCAATGACGAGCTGAGAACCAAACTGATGGACGTCCAGTTAGAACTTCAGCAGGAGAAGAACAAGGTGAAAACCTCAACAGACAGACACTGCCTGCCTCCCTGCCTGCCTCCCTGCCTGCCTCCCTGCCTGCCTCCCTCCCTCCCTCCCAGTTTTCCCGATGTAGATTAGACATGCGTGTGCCATGACTGTGTCAGCCTACATCAACAAATGCACCGAGGACGTCAGCACCACTAAGAATATCATCACCCGGGGCAACCAACGACCCTGGATGACTGAGGAGGTACGTCAAACGCTACGAGCGCGGAACTCTGCCTTCAAGTCTGGCGACAAGGAGACACTGAGGACAGCGAGAGCCAACTTGAACCGTGCCATCAGGATAGCGAAGCGAGACCGCAGTCGAAAATTTCAGGATCGTTTCCACGACGTCAAAAACATCAGGAGTATGTGGCAAGGCATACGGGCGATTACAGACTACAACTCACCCTCCCCCCCCCCGGTGGGTGTAGTTGATGCTGACTTTCTAAATGGTCTAAATAACTTCTTTGGGAGGTTCGAGGCACTAAACGGCACTCCAGCAGTTAAAACTGTCCCCCATCAGGAAGAGGAGGTACTCTGCCTTGACTCCGCCGATGTGTTGAAGACCCTGAGGAGAGTCAACCCCTGTAAGGCCCCTGGCCCCGACAACATTCCTGGGCGTGTGTTCAGGGAATGTGCAAGTCATCTGGCTGGGGTCATCACAGACATTTTTAACACCTCGCTGGGCCAAGCCACAGTGCCGGCGTGCTTTAAGACTGCCTCCATCATTCCGGTGCCGAAGAAACCTCAAATCACCTCATTTAATGATTACCGGCCTGTTGCACTGACTCCGGTTATGATGAAGTGCTTCGAAAGGCTGCTTAAAGGTCACATCGTTTCCAGACTCCCCCTATTATTTGACCCGTTCCAGTTTGCCGACCGGCAAAACCGCTCCACTCAGGACGCCATCTCCTCCGTTCTTCACCTGAGCCTGGCTCACCTGGAGGAGAAGAACACCCATGTGCGGAGGCTGTTCCTGGACTTCAGCTCAGCGTTTAACACCATCATCCCACAGCATCTGGTAGGAAAATTGGAACACCTGGGCTTCAACACCCCCCTTCGCAACTGGCTGCTAGACTTCCTCACCAACAGACCTCAGTCAGTCCGGGTCGGACAGAACACCTCTGATGTCATCACCCTCAGCACAGGCTCCCTTCAGGGCTGCGTCCTGAGCCCCCTGCTGTGCACCCTGATGACACACGACTGCGTCCTCAGGTTCACCACCAATCACATCGTGAAGTCAGCAGACGACACAACGGTGGTGGGGCTCATCAGAGACAACAACGACCTGGACTACAGAGAGGAGGTGGAGCAGCTGGTGGGCTGGTGCAGAGAAAACAGCCTGATCCTGAATGAGGAGAAGATGAAGGAGATCATCGTCGACTTCAGGAAAAAACAGCCTCACCACGCTCCACTGATCATCAACAGCTCAGCTGTGGAGGTGGTCAGCACCACCAAATTCCTGGGGGTCCACATCACAGAAGACCTCACCTGGACTATGAACACTACGGCACTGGTCAAGAGGGCACAGAAGCGCTTGTACTTCCTGCGGAGGATGAGGAGAGCCCACCTGCCCCCACCCATCATGAGGACGTTCTACAGGAGCACCATAGAGAGCATTCTGACAAGCTGTCTCTCTGTGTGGTGTGGAGGCTGCACCGCCTCCGATTGGAAGAACGTGAGGAGAGTGGTGAGGACAGCAGAGAGGATCATAGGGGCTCCTCTTCCCTCCATTCAGGACATTTCATCTCAGCGCTGCATGTCCCGTGCCCGTAACATCATCAATGACCCATCACACCCCCACCATGGACTGTTCTCCCTGCTGCCCTCTGGGAAGAGGTTTGCAGCATCCGCTGCAGGTCCACCAGGTTCTGCAACAGCTTTTTCCCTGCTGTCATCAGACTGTTGAACACTAGAACTGTTGAGCTCTAAACTGAACTCTGCATCACACATTCACAGAACTGTACTTTATGACACTACGGACCTCTATCTTGCACTATCTCGCACTACCAACTTTACTGAACTTGTATAAACCCTTGAAATAGAAGTTTAATACATGGTTTAGCATTCCTCTGCACACTCTTGAATACTGTTTTGCCTACTTGCACTATTGCATAATTATCACTGCTGCACTTTATACTTATTTTTAATATATATATATATATATATATATATATAGTATATATGTATATATATATATTTTCATAGGATATGTTACTTCTATTCAACTGCAATATCACTACTTTGTTGTAAGACGTATGCAACGGAATTTCGTTTTGTATGCACCATGTGCAGACAAGATGACAATAAAGTTTGTCTAAGTCTAAGTCATGTCAGGTCAGCTGTCTGGAGAGAGAGAGAAGTCAGGACCTGCGGGCGGAGCACCACCGTGCCACCGCCGCCATGACGGAACTCAAAAGCAAACTCCATGAGGAGAAGCAGAAAGAGTTAGCCATTACCAGGGAGACATTACTGCGGCAGCATGAAATGGAGCTGATGAGAGTGATCAAAATCAAAGATGGAGAGATCCAGCGACTGAATGCCTTGGTCCTCAGCCTGAGGGACGGCTCCATGGACAAGGTGATCCGCTCTATCCGTGTCTGACTATCCGCACGCCACGTCGGGCTTCGATGCGGCCGCTACCGTATTGTGTAGCTTGTCCCCAGTAAGCGTCGCGGCGCTCCGTTGCGGTCTCAACGGCCCGGTGTGGCGCAATGTCTGCTCAGGTGAGGAGGGGGGGCGCTTTGCTGGCGGAGGTGGAGGAGACGCGGCGGTGTCGGGAGACCGAGCGGTGTCGCCTCCACCAGGAGCGCGGAAGAAGCCCTGGCAGCGGCCCAGCAGGCCTGGCAGTCCCGAGCGGCCGAGCTCCGATCGGCTCATCACCAGCATCGGGAGGAGCTGAGCCGAACCAAGAGAGACTGCGAGAGGGAGATCCGCCGACTGGTAGGACTGATCAGATGCGCGGTGCGTGGCTATGTTCCCAATTTCGTTGTATACCTGCAGTGCAATGACACCTAAGGCATTCTATTCTATTCTATTTCACAAGAAGAAAATGTCCGGTTGCTCGCTTCGCTTTTGTCACAGCAAAGGTGTTCTAGTCGATTCCAGAAAAAAATTGGCCGGTTGCTCTCTTTGTTTTTGTCACAATTCTGGCAAATGAGTTTGCCCGCCTGCCTGAGCGCTCCCCGTTTGTACATCCAGACGGATGAGATCAAGCTGAAAGACAGAGCGGTTAGTGTTTTGGATGAAGCCCTGGGGCCGGCCACGTCCACCGCCTTCAGCTGCAGACTCAGGCTGCCGAGCAGCAGATCGCTGCCCTGAGGGATTCCCAAAGGGCGGGCCTAAACTACCCTGGAAGTGGGGTCAACGCCGCTACTAGCAATCCTCTTCATTGCGTAAGCCACCTCATCACACACTTGCAGTACGCATGACTTAGTTCGTTGCTGGAGGAAGGTAGCACAAAAACAGTTTTGAACTTTGAACGAGTGCTTGTGTGTGTGTGTTGCGGGGCGTTTTCAGTCTCAGGAGGATCGGGACACGCGACGGTTTCATCTGAAAATCGCTGAGCTCAGCGCAGTCATCAGGAAACTGGAGGATCGAAACGCCCTGCTTTCTGAAGAGCGCAATGAACTGGTAATTTATTGACGGCACGCTTGAAGGTTTGCGCTACGTTTGATGCGCGCCATCCAGCGAGGCACCCATTGCGCTTGCTTATTAGTTGAGCGGCGCGGCGAGTCGGTTGCCTGGTAGATGTCTTTTATTGGGAGCCAAAGCCACGATTCCGTTCAAACCGATGCAAAAGGAATGGATACGTTCTGGCCCGCGTGTTGTGCGTCTTTCACATCCCGCACTTCATGCTTGCAGCTAAAGCGACTGAGAGAAACAGAAAGCCAGTTTCTGCCACTCCTGTACAAAAACAAACGCCTGAGCAGGAAGAATGAAGAACTCTCGCTGGTGCTGTGTCGCCTTGAAAACAAAGTGCGCTTTGTCACCCAGGAGAACGAGGAGATGGCAAGCTTGGTAAGTCGACGCGGACAACGGCGGCGTGCCAACAGAGTCCACTGCATTTGTGTTCCACAGAGAAGGCCTAGTTCGCTCAATGACCTGGACCGCGGTTGCGGCCAGCAGGACGGTGAAATGGAGTTCCTTCAAGTTGTGGAGCAGCGGCACATCATCGACGACTTGTCCAAGGTCTTCAGGCAGGCGACTCGGTGCACGTACGGCAGCGCCGCGCTCGCTCGCTGTCGCCAGGAAACCTTTTCCGTCCAAAGCTTGGCCGGCGGCCGCCATCCAAAAAATTGGCCCCTTAAATTCCGACCTTTCAAGCAGGAGCATTGTGCGCACGCGTTTGAACACGCTTTAGACTTGTTTTGCCGTTTTCAGCAGCTCAAAGCTCCCGTTTTGTCAGCGCCTTTGCCACTCGCTGTGCGCTGAAAACGACGGACTTGCCCGGCTGCTCAGCCCGTCAACCATGAGCCGCGAGCGCGACGTCATTGTCCGTAGGCAGCTAGTGGCAAAATGCACCCTGTTAGAGTTGCGCTCGCTCCAACTTATTTTGCAAGAACCACACGGGAGACAAGTAAGTTCTTTTGGACACCTGCAGGTGGAGAGTCCATCCGTTGTACGAATGAAGTCTGACTCTCGGCTCCTGCACGAGCATTTTAATTAAGAGAAACAGGGTGGGTGTAAGAGTGGATTGAATAGAGGAAGCCCTTGACCTCTAGTCAAAACATAGCAAGGGGTGTTTTACGACTTTGTGTAGGAAGGGATAAGCGATAGGGATAAATAAGGGATAAATAATATTATTTATTACAGGTCGCAGTCAAAGTCAAAGCAACACAATGATACGATAAAGATAATCTGGAAAACCCTGACACACCCTGTAGTTGTCACTTTTGGAAAAGACGAGCGTCCCTCCAATCATCGCCGGTGACGTGTTTTTCAGGCTCTGGAGACAGGAGCTCATGTCAGAAATGTCATTGTGAGTCGCGTTTGTTTCTGCGCCGGAGCCGTTCGTTCCCTTTGCATCCAAAGAATCTCAAAGGCGGATTATTTGTGTCGACAGGAGAGAGATTTGCTGCTACGATACCGACGTCGAGAATCTCTGAGGAGGAACAAAGCGTGAGGTCCTGCAAGGTGAGTCTGTTTGTTTGCGGCTGCTTGGTGTTGCGCAAGATGAAATGGCCTTTTTCTCGCTATCGTTCCTCTCGTCGATTCATCGTGAGGTGTCGCTTCAGTTTGTTCAGAGAGATGTTTGCTTCCGCGCCCGCAGGTCATCGAAACATTTTACGGCTACGACGAAGACGTGTTGGTGGACTCGGACGGATCGTCCTTGTCTTTTCACACCGACAGAACCCCCGACACGGAACCCGAAGAGGTAGCCCGCCATTTCTGCCAGCGTATTGGCACCAAACATTCCTCTTCAGCCTGGAATCGGACTCGTCTTTGCGTCGCGGGTGCTTTGTCGCCGGTCTGACTGATTCTGGTACTAGTGCTGTGTTGCATTGGTGTGTGCATGAAGAGGCGGAGCTTCGCTACCGCCAGCTGACGCAAGAATATCAAGCGCTGCAACGAGCCTACGCTCTGCTAGCCCAGACCAGCGAAAGGGGACTACGACGCCGAGAAGGAGATCAAGGTGGCGCCCCTTCCCGCAACCCCCGGCCGGGTCGCAGCCTCCCCGTTCTCACCCAGCCTCGGGTGTTCTCTGGTCTGAAAGGAGGAGGAGGAGCCTCCCTCCTCCTCCTTTCAGACCAGAGAAAAGCTGATGGTAGAAATGGGTCACTATCAAAGCAGAGTAGCAGATCTGGAGTCAGCGCTGAAGCAACAAGGACAGGTAAGCTCATCAATGAGCACACCTTTTTCTCAGACAAAATAGCTACATTCTTCAGTCACTCATCCGTCTGGCATTACTGGACCAACCCCCCCCCCCCCCCCCCCCGAACGTGGCTGGGAAAATGCGGAGAAAAGCAAATGTCATTTTCCAGTCAACCAAAGAATTTGTGGATGAAAATGACACAACATTCCAAAGCTGTCCACGCGTTTGTCTCTTCTAGAATGTCAAGTGGGTGGAGGAGAAGCAGCTGCTGCGTCAGAGCAATCAGCAGTTGGCCGAAAAGGTGACGGAAAGAAAGGCGCTGGGCGGAGTCGCTTGGCGTCACACCTGTCGGGAAGCCCCGCAGATGAGGTCTGACTGTCTTTTCAGGTCAGGCGGATGGAGGCGGAAGAAGCGCGTCTGAAAGAGCACATCCAGGATATCCGAGACCAAAACGAACTGCTTGAGTTCCGCATCCTGGAGCTGGAGGTGGGAAGACTCGCACAAGCGTGTTGAGGCCAGAGATGTGACGGACGGACGGACGGACGGACGGATGCATGCCTCTGCCTTTCAGGAGAGGGAGTGGCGCTCCCCCGTCTTGAAGTTTCTGCAAGTCCGTTTCCCAGACGGCCTCAGCCCTTTGCAGATCTACTGCGAGGCCGAGGGCGTGAGCGTACGTAAGGCGTCCCTCGCAACCCTAACCTTAACCCGAGGTCCCAGAACACCTTACATTGCTCCTTGCGCCTTTCCCCCGGACATCGTCATCAGTGATCTGATGAAGAAGCTGGACATCCTGGGCTATAACGCCGTAAGTGTATGTCGAACTCCTTATGTTCGCACTCCACGAGACTCGGCGGCTCAAATGTGACTTTTGGAAGGCTTTGCGCTGAAAGAAGCTTGTTGACGCTGTGCCTTTGGGCTCTTGCAGAATCTCACCAACGAGGAGCAGGTGGTCGTGATTCACGCCAGGACCCTTCTCACCCTAGCCGAGAAGGTAACGCGCACGTCCACGCACGCTCTCGCATTCTGCTTATGTGACAGCAGCCTTTCCTCAGTGGTTAGAATACATCAAAGTGACCAAGTCAGCACTTCAACAGAAGATGTTGGACATTGAAAGTGAGAAGGTAGACAGACACGCGACATCAGCCAAGGGGAACTCCGGCAATGTGCCCCAACAATTCTGACCTTGAGCTGTGCTAGGATATGTTCTGCAAGCAGAAGGGCTACCTGGATGAAGAGTTGGACTTCAGGAAGTGTTCCATGGACCAGGCTCATAAGGTAAGCCGCCCTCAAATCTCCCGCCGGACCACTGATGGACGAGGATTGCGGCCCAGAGGATCCTGGAGCTGGAGGCCATGTTGTACGAGGCGCTACCGCAGCGGGACTGCCCCGCCACGGACGGCGAAAAAGCCAGCCACGCTGGCGTGAATGACGTGCTGACGGCGGATCAGAGAGAAGAGCTTAGGAGCGCCGTGGACCAATGGAAGCGAGCCCTGATGTGCGAGTTGAGGGAGCGCGACGCTTGCATCCTCCAAGAGAGAATGGATCTGCTGCACAGCGCGCAACAGGTAAGGGCCCAAAGCCAGCCCGGCACTTACTTGCACGCTTACTGGCTTTTGAATGCCACTTTCCATTTGTCCGTCCTAGAGGAACAAAGAGCTGAAAGAATTCATCGAAGCTCAGAAGAGACAAATCAAACAATTGGAGGAGAAGTTTCTGTTTCTCTTTCTATTCTTCTCCTTGGCCTTCATTCTGTGGCCCTAACACCAGCTGGTGAGTGAGCTCCAGCGGCACCGCACTCGACACCTCCGATACACTGCCAGCCGGTCTCAGACGTTGGCAGACGCTCCGATGCCAACGTATACCCCCCGCCACGGTGACAGAGGCACCGCGTCACACCGGCGCTCATCCAATCAGAAGGCAGGAAAAGCAAATTCACATGCAGGGCACTTTTGAACCAGAAGAGAGCGCCACAAAAAACGGTTGTTGCCCCAAACGCGCACTAAAAAGGGTCAGAATAACAAGAGTCCCACTGGCCAGCCGGGGCCACCCGTCCAGCTGTTTCTTCAGGGGGGAAAAAAATTGGAGTCACCGGTGAGTACATTTTGCATTTAGCTCTGCTTTTCTGCTTCTGTCTTCAAGTGTGTGGCATCCTGCGATCAAAGAGTCAGCCAACCCCAAAGCGGTTGACCTCAACGTCCCACCACCATGCCTACCAGAGCAGGTGACGTGATGCTTTGGACATCCTTCCGTCTCAGATGCCCAAAAGTACTCTTTGCCACATCTGCGGCAATACGGTGTCTTTTCAAAGGTGCAAATAAATCCAGCGTGGGCGGAACACGCACGTCTTCGGTTTTTCCCGCTTTGTTTGTGTGACAGCTGTTGTGAAAATTTTATACAAATAAAGTTGTATAGTACAGGTTTGGCCAAGCCGCAACTCCCGAACCGCATGCGGCTCTTTTATGTTCATATCAACATTTGTGTGTGTGTGTGTGTGTGTGGGGGGGGGGGGGGTTGTGCGTGTTGGCTTCACTTGAGTTCAATTTGGTATTTTGGTCAAAAGCGCATGTGGTCAAATTCCACAAAGTAGGATGGGCAAACACATTTCTTTAAACTATGAGTGTCAATTGGGCTCTCGAAATGGCAGGGAAAAGATGCACAGCAAAACGAAAATACGTAGATGAACACAGGACGTTTTAATCAGAGTGGGAAAGTTTCTATTTTTTGTTGAACGTGATGGCAAACCATTCTGCCTGATATGTCAGACCTCAGCGCATTTCAAAGATTCAAATCTTCAGCGCCATGCACTTCAGCTCACTCCATGCTAACATTGATCAGGCGTCGAACCCGCATCATGCTTAAGAGGTGGCCATGCTAACCAGTGCGCCATTATGTCAACGCATAATAACTAAGTCTACTGGTCAAAACAGCGGTTACTATATGACGTCGCTACGTCGTGGTCACGTGACGCAGACAAGACGTCAATGGACGTGGGCAGAGTTAACTTGTTTAAAAGGGAGTAGGCAGAAGAAATATTTAATTTATTTAAATCTATTTTGAGTGCACACCATTATGCCAATGCATAACAACTGTAAATCTACTAAACAAAACAGCGGTTGCTATATGACATCTGCCACGTCGTGGTCACGTGACATACGTGACGTCGATGGGCGTAACTTTCGCCGGAATTCAAATCCGCGGGGAGAGTTAACTTGTTTAAAAGAGAGTGGGCAGAAGAATTATTTAATTTATTTAAATCTATTTGGTGTGTGCGCCATTATGTCAATGCATAACAACTGTAAGTCTACTAAACAAAACAGCGGTTGCTATTTGACGTCTGCCACGTCGTGGTCACGTGACGCGGACGTGACGTCGACGCCTACTTTACATCCCACCGATCACAGGACTCCTCGGCTGCATAACCGTGCCCCCTTCCCAACCAATCGGATTTGCTATACGCGAAAACGACGCCAATGGAAAGAGCTTCCGCCCAAATTTAAATCCGTGGGCGTGGCTCGCAGCAGGAAGTAGGAAAATGGCGGCGATGTTGACAAAGACACAGCGGATGGTAACATACGACTAACAAGAGAAATATTTTTATTTTCTGCTTGCAACTGGACCGTCCAGAGCGTACACGGTAAGTACAACTCATCGTTTTTAAAAAGAAGTACTTTTGTTGCCCTGAAAAGCGAGTGAGCGTGGCGTTTGTGGGGGACGTCGAATTTCGACGATTCTTTCTGGTCAACGGTTGTAAATGATTGTGTTGATTAAAAAAGAAAACTTGATGTAACTCTACTTTTAACTGCCGTTTCAGATAGATTTGGAATTGCATCACATCCAATTTTGCCTAGAGCGTACACGGTAAGTAACACTCGTTGTGTTTAAGGAGATTTACGTTTGTAATAGCAGAAGTGTAGCCGCGTTGCGTTGTACGTGTGAATGTTGGTCCGGGCGAAATGTTAATGTTTAATTTCATTCCTTTAGGTTCCACGGTGTTTGTTGGCTGCAAGTTTTCCACTGCAAGAAGAGGCTCATATCATTGACCAGGAGCGAGCTACAATGGTGAGTAGCCATAACATTTATGTTAAACACTTCCTATTTCATGTCTAACAGTACTTGATTTAACAAATAACCATAAATAAATACAGTGTGGGCACTGAAGTTAACATATGTGATTATACTGCCTAATCTGTCACCGAGTAGATTGTTGCAAAGTAATATAAGATCCAAAGTTGTAATTCAGAATAGTTTTCAAAAGAAGGCCATTAGAATTATATACAAGTCTGATTACCCCGAACAAGCTATTAATTAAATCACAAATTCTTCAATTCAAAGATTTGGTAGATTATCAGACAAATAATGTCTAACAGTAATTGATTTAACACATCACGATAAGTAGATTGAGTGTGGGCACTCTCAAGTTAACCTATGTGATTATACTGCCTAATCTGTTACAGAGTATGTTGTTGCCAAGTAATGTAGAATAGATCCAAAGTAGTAATCCAGAATAGTTTTGAAGAGGCCATTAGAATGATAAACAAATCTGATTACCTTGAACATAATAACAAGCTAAGTGTTTAATATGTCCTATGAAGTCAAAATTGGGCACCATCATGTGGTGAAATTTGGAATTGCATCACATCCAATTTTGCCTGGGAACAAACAGATTACATAAATCTTAGTTTTGAATAAGCCACTCCTTCTCAAACAAGTAAACTCTGCCCATTTTGCGCAGTAGATGTTCTGTTAATATCTAGTATTTATACAAAGTCATAATTTAAATTGCTTTCAACCTTCATTCATCGGTTCAACCAACATTACTCGCTCTTCTTACCAACTTGTATTGATTTAACTAAGCGTTTAATACTTCCTATCAGGTCTCAAATCGAGATTTGGCAAAATACAATTTCAGCAAATCCAATTTTGCCAGGGAACAAAAATAGATTAAATAAACTAAATAAGTCCTCTTCCCATTAAATAAATCAGAAAAGTCTGTCTTGTAACCAGTCCTCTTCAAACAAGTAAAGTCTGCCCATTTTGTGCCGTAGATTTTGTGTCTATGCCTAGTATTTAAACAAAATCATAATTTAAACGACTTCTTTCCTTCATTCACTTTGGAAATTTGGAATTGCAGCAAATCGAATTTTGGCAGGGAACAAAAATAGATCAATTAAACTAAATAAGTCTTCTTCCCATTAAATAAATTAAAAAAGTCTGTCTTGTAACCAGTCCTTTTCAAACAAGTAAAGTCTGCCCATTTTGTGCCGTCGATTTTGTGTTAATGCCTAGTATTTATACAAAATCATAATTTAAAGGACTTCATTCCTTCATTCACTTTGGAAATTTGGAATTGCAGCACATCAAATTTTGCCTGGGAAGAAAAGTAGATTAAATAAATTTAATAAGTCTTACTACTTCCCATTAAATAAATTAAATACGTCTTACTTGTTCCCACTCCTTTTCAAAACAGTAGTTTAAAACGAGGGCCCTTCACTCAATCTTTAACCTCAACCCCGCACGTTGTGTTGTATCTGTGAATGTTGGTTGTGGCCAAATGATAGTTTTCTTTCATTCGTTTAGGTTCCAAGAAAACTTGATGTAACTCTACTTTTAACTGCCGTTTCAGATAAGCGGGTATTACGTCGCAGTCAAATGCCGCGGATATGACGTAATTGCCCGAACCTCCGCCAAAATTCAAATCTGTTGGCGCGATGGCCGTGAGCCACTGAGCAGCGACGATTATCAACAGAAATATCTTTATTTTCTGCTTGCAACTGGACCGTCTAGAGCGTACACGGTAAGTAACACTCATTGTGTTTAAGGAGATTTACGTTTGTAATAGCAGAAGTGTAGCCGCGTTGCGTTGTACGTGTGAAAATTGGTCGAGGCGAAATGTTAATGTTTAATTTCATTCCTTTAGGTTCCACGGTGTTTGTTGGCTGCAAGTTTTCCACTGCAAGAAGAGGCTCGTATCATTGACCAGGAGCGAGCTACAATGGTGAGTAGCCATAACATTTATGTTAAACACTTCCTATTTCATGTCTAACAGTACTTGATTTAACAAATAACCATAAATAAATACAGTGTGGGCACTGAAGTTAACATATGTGATTATACTGCCTAATCTGTCACGGAGTAGATTGTTGCAAAGTAATATAAGATCCAAAGTTGTAATTCAGAATAGTTTTCAAAAGAAGGCCATTAGAATTATATACAAGTCTGATTACCCTGAACAAGCTATTAATTAAATCACAAATTCTTCAATTCAAAGATTTGGTAGATTATCAGACAAATAATGTCTAACAGTAATTGATTTAACACATCACGATAAGTAGATTGAGTGTGGGCACTCTCAAGTTAACATATGTGATTATACTGCCTAATCTGTTACAGAGTATGTTGTTGCCAAGTAATGTAGAATAGATCCAAAGTAGTAATCCAGAATAGTTTTGAAGAGGCCATTAGAATGATAAACAAATCTGATTACCTTGAACATAATAACAAGCTAAGTGTTTAATATGTCCTATGAAGTCAAAATTGGGCACCATCATGTGGTGAAATTTGGAATTGCATCACATCCAATTTTGCCTGGGAACAAACAGATTACATAAATCTTAGTTTTGAATAAGCCACTCCTTCTCAAACAAGTAAACTCTGCCCATTTTGCGCAGTAGATGTTCTGTTAATATCTAGTATTTATACAAAGTCATAATTTAAATTGCTTTCAACCTTCATTCATCGGTTCAACCAACATTACTCGCTCTTATTACCAACTTGTATTGATTTAACTAAGCGTTTAATACTTCCTATCAGGTCTCAAATCGAGATTTGGCAAAATACAATTTCAGCAAATCCAATTTTGCCAGGGAACAAAAATAGATTAAATAAACTAAATAAGTCCTCTTCCCATTAAATAAATCAGAAAAGTCTGTCTTGTAACCAGTCCTCTTCAAACAAGTAAAGTCTGCCCATTTTGTGCCGTAGATTTTGTGTCTATGCCTAGTATTTAAACAAAATCATAATTTAAACGACTTCTTTCCTTCATTCACTTTGGAAATTTGGAATTGCAGCAAATCGAATTTTGGCAGGGAACAAAAATAGATCAATTAAACTAAATAAGTCTTCTTCCCATTAAATAAATTAAAAAAGTCTGTCTTGTAACCAGTCCTTTTCAAACAAGTAAAGTCTGCCCATTTTGTGCCGTCGATTTTGTGTTAATGCCTAGTATTTATACAAAATCATAATTTAAAGGACTTCATTCCTTCATTCACTTTGGAAATTTGGAATTGCAGCACATCAAATTTTGCCTGGGAAGAAAAGTAGATTAAATAAATTTAATAAGTCTTACTACTTCCCATTAAATAAATTAAATACGTCTTACTTGTTCCCACTCCTTTTCAAAACAGTAGTTTAAAACGAGGGCCCTTCACTCAATCTTTAACCCCAACCCCGCACGTTGTGTTGTATCTGTGAATGTTGGTTGTGGCCAAATGATAGTTTTCTTTCATTCGTTTAGGTTCCAAGAAAACTTGATGTAACTCTACTTTTAACTGCCGTTTCAGATAAGCGGGTATTACGTCGCAGTCATGTGCCGTGGATATGACGTAATTGCCCGAACCTCCGCCAAAATTCAAATCTGTTGGCGCGATGGCCGTGAGCCACTGAGCAGCGACGATTATCAACAGAAATATCTTTATTTTCTGCTTGCAACTGGACCGTCTAGAGCGTACACGGTACGTAACACTCATTGTGTTTAAGGAGATTTACGTTTGTAATAGCAGAAGTGTAGCCGCGTTGCGTTGTTCGTGTGAAAATTGGTCGAGGCGAAATGTTAATGTTTAATTTCATTCCTTTAGGTTCCACGGTGTTTGTTGGCTGCAAGTTTTCCACTGCAAGAAGAGGCTCGTATCATTGACCAGGAGCGAGCTACAATGGTGAGTAGCCATAACATTTATGTTAAACACTTCCTATTTCATGTCTAACAGTACTTGATTTAACAAATAACCATAAATAAATACAGTGTGGGCACTGAAGTTAACATATGTGATTATACTGCCTAATCTGTCACGGAGTAGATTGTTGCAAAGTAATATAAGATCCAAAGTTGTAATTCAGAATAGTTTTCAAAAGAAGGCCATTAGAATTATATACAAGTCTGATTACCCTTAACATAACAACAAGCTATTAATTAAATCACAAATTCTTCAATTCAAAGATTTGGTAGATTATCAGACAAATAATGTCTAACAGTAATTGATTTAACACATCACGATAAGTAGATTGAAACGACTTCTTTCCTTCATTCACTTTGGAAATTTGGAATTGCAGCAAATCGAATTTTGCCAGGGAACAAAAATAGATCAATTAAACTAAATAAGTCTTCTTCCCATTAAATAAATTAAAAAAGTCTGTCTTGTAACCAGTCCTTTTCAAACAAGTAAAGTCTGCCCATTTTGTGCCGTCGATTTTGTGTTAATGCCTAGTATTTATACAAAATCATAATTTAAAGGACTTCATTCCTTCATTCACTTTGGAAATTTGGAATTGCAGCACATCAAATTTTGCCTGGGAAGAAAAGTAGATTAAATAAATTTAATAAGTCTTACTACTTCCCATTAAATAAATTAAATACGTCTTACTTGTTCCCACTCCTTTACAAAAAAGTAGTTTAAAACGAGGTCCCTTCACTCAACCTTTAACCCTATTTATTCACCTTCTAGGCTAAGTGTTAAAGGCTAAGTGTTAAAGGCTAAGTGTTAAAGGCTAAGTGTTAGAGGCTAAGTGCCAGAGGCTAGGCGCCAGAGGCGAGTTTTTGTGGGCTGAAGTTTTAGTGGGGTTAGTGTGAATACAATCCAAAAGAATACAACAGAATACAATACAATAGAATATAATACATAGATTAAATTCAATAGCTCTTACTACTTCCCATTAAATAAATTAAATACGTCTTACTTGTTCCCAATCCTTTTCAAAAAAGTAGTTTAAAACGAGGGCCCTTCACTCAACCTTTAACCTCAACCCCGCACGTCACATTGTGTTGTATCTGTGAATGTTGGTTGTGGCCAAATGATAGTTTTCTTTCATTCGTTTAGGTTCCACGGTGTTTTTTGGCTATGTTTTCCACTGTCAGAAGGATGAAAATACAAAGTACAACGCTTGGACGTGGGCGAAGACGTCACCGGTGAGTCCTTCCTTCCTATTTATTTACCTTCTAGATGCTAGAGGCTAAGTGTTAGAGGCTAAGTGTTAGAGGCTAAGTGTTAAACACAATACGAACAACACAACGATACTGCACTGAACAACACGATACCGCACTGAGAAACACGATACCGCACTGAACAACACGATACCGCACTGAACAACACCATGCCGCACTGAACACCATGCCACACTGAACAACACCATCCCGCACTGAACAACACCATGCCGCACTAAACAACACCATGCCGCACTGAACAACACCATGCCTCACTGAACGACACCATGCCGCACTGAAAGACACCATGCCGCACTGAACGACACCATGCCGCACTGAAAGACACCATCCCGCACTGAACACCATGCCGCACTGAACAACACCATCCTGCACTGAACAACACCATCCCGCACTGAACAACACCATGCCGCACTGAACAACATTATGCCGCACTGAACATTATGCCGCACTGAACAACACCATGCCGCACTGAACAACACCATGCCGCACTGAACAACATTATGCCGCACTGAACAACACCATGCCGCACTGAACAACACCATGCCGCACTGAACAACACCATGCCGCACTGAACAACATTATGCCGCACTGAACAACACCATGCCGCACTGAACAACACCATCCTGCACTGAACAACACCATTCCGCATTGAACACCATGCCGCACTGAACAACACCATCCCGCACTGAACAACACCATCCCGCACTGAACAACACCATGCCGCACTGAACAACATTATGCCGCACTGAACAACATTATGCCGCACTGAACAACACCATGCCGCACTGAACAACACCATGCCGCACTGAACAACACCATGCCGCACTGAACAACATTATAACGCACTGAACAACACCATCCCACACTGAACAACACCATGCCGCACTAAACAACATTATGCCGCACTGAACAACATTATGCCGAAATGAACAACACCATGCCGCACTGAACAACACCATGCCGCACTGAACAACACCATCCTGCACTGAACAACACCATCCCGCACTGAACAACACCATGCCGCACTGAACAACACCATGCCGCACTGAACAACACCATGCCGCAATGAACAACACCATCCCGCACTGAACAACATTATGCCGCACTGAACAACATTATGCCGCACTGAACAACACCATGCCGCACTGAACAACACCATGCCGCACTGAACAACACCATCCTGCACTGAACAACACCATCCCGCACTGAACAACACCATGCCGCACTGAACAACATTATGGCGCACTGAACAACATTATGCCGCACTGAACAACACCATGCCGCACTGAACAACACCATGCCGCACTGAACAACACCATGCCGCAATGAACAACACCATCCCGCACTGAACAACACCATGCCGCACTGAGCAACACCATGCCGCACTGAACAACACCATCCTGCACTGAACAACACCATGCCGCACTGAACAACACCATTCCGCACTGAACAACACCATGCCGCACTGAACAACATTACGCTGCACTGAACAACATTATGCCGCACTGAACAACACCATGCCGCACTGAACAACACCATGCCGCACTGAACAACATTATGCCGAAATGAACAACACCATGCCGCACTGAACAACACCATGCCGCACTGAACAACACCATCCTGCACTGAACAACACCATCCCGCACTGAACAACACCATGCCGCACTGAACAACACCATGCCGCACTGAACAACACCATGCCGCAATGAACAACACCATCCCGCACTGAACAACATTATGCCGCACTGAACAACATTATGCCGCACTGAACAACACCATGCCGCACTGAACAACACCATGCCGCACTGAACAACACCATCCTGCACTGAACAACACCATCCCGCACTGAACAACACCATGCCGCACTGAACAACATTATGGCGCACTGAACAACATTATGCCGCACTGAACAACACCATGCCGCACTGAACAACACCATGCCGCACTGAACAACACCATGCCGCAATGAACAACACCATCCCGCACTGAACAACACCATGCCGCACTGAGCAACACCATGCCGCACTGAACAACACCATCCTGCACTGAACAACACCATGCCGCACTGAACAACACCATTCCGCACTGAACAACACCATGCCGCACTGAACAACATTACGCTGCACTGAACAACACCATGCCGCACTGAACAACACCATGCCGCACTGAACAACACCATGCCGCATTGAACAACACCATGCCGCATTGAACAACACCATGCCGCACTGAACAACACCATCCTGCACTGAACAACACCATGCCGCATTGAACAACACCATCCTGCACTGAACAACACCATCCCGCACTGAACAACACCATCCCGCATTGAACAACACCATCCTGCACTGAACAACACCATGCCGCACTGAACAACACCATGCCGCACTGAACAACACCATTCCGCAATGAACAACACCATGCCGCACTGAACAACACCATCCTGCACTGAACAACACCATCCCGCACTGAACAACACCATGCCGCATTGAACAACACCATCCTGCACTGAACAACACCATCCCGCACTGAACAACACCATGCCGCACTGAACAACACCATGCCGCACTGAACAACACCATGCCGCACTGAACAACACCATGCCGCACTGAACAACATTATGCCGCACTGAACAACATTATGTCGCACTGAACAACACCATGCCGCACTGAACAACACCATGCCGCACTGAACAACATTATGCCGCACTGAAAAACACCATGCCGCACTGAACAACACCATCCCGCACTGAACAACACCATGCCGCATTGAACAACACCATGCCGCACTGAACAACACCATGCTGCACTGAACAACATTATGCTGCACTGAACAACACGATCCTGCATTGAACAACACCATGCCGCACTGAACAACACCATCCTGCACTGAACAACACCATCCTGCACTGAACAACACCACCCCGCACTGAACAACACGATCCCGCATTGAACACCATCCCGCACTGAACAACACCATGCCGCACTGAACAACACCATTCCGCACTGAACAACACCATGCCGCACTGAACAACACCATGCCGCACTGAACAACACCATGCCGCACTGAACAACACCATGCCGCACTGAACAACATTATGCCGCACTGAACAACACCATGCCGCACTGAACAACACCATCCCGCACTGAACAACACCATGCCGCATTGAACAACACCATGCCGCACTGAACAACACCATCCTGCACTGAACAACACCATCCCGCACTAAACAACACCATGCCGCACTGAACAACATTATGGCGCACTGGACAACATTATGCCGCACTGAACAACACCATGCCGCACTGAACAACACCATGCCGCACTGAACAACACCATGCCGCACTGAACAACACGACGTCGCACTGAACAACACGACGCCGCACAGAACAACACGACGCCGCACAGAATAACACAATACCGCACAGAACAACACAATACCGCACAAACAGTTTTAGATAATATTACGTCGCAGTCATGTGACGCGGACATGACGTCAATAGGCGGAACTCACGGCAAAATTATAATCCGTGGGCGTGGCTTGCAACAGGAAGTAGGAAAGCGGCAGTTCTGGCAAACAAGACACAGCTGTTAGTAACACGATGACTAACAAGGCAAATATTTTTGTTTTCAGCTTGCAACTTGACCGTCTAGAGCGTACAAGGTAATTACAACTGGTTTTTTTTAGCCCTGAAAAGCAAGGGAGTGTGGCGTTTGGGAGGAATGTCGAACTCGGCGTCTGCTTCCAGCCACAGACGCCAAATTTCGACGATTATTTCGACTGGTCAACGGTTGTAAATTATTGCGTTGACTAAAAACTTTATTTAACTCTACTCTTAACTTTGCCGTTTCAGATATGCGGGTATTACACCGCGGAAATGACGTCAATAGGCTGAACTCTCGCCAAAATTCAAATCTGTGGGCGCAATGGCCTTGAGCGAGACACCGGATACAAACACGACGATTATCAACAGAAATATCTTTATTTTCCGCTTGCAAGTGGACCGTCTAGAGCGTACACGGTAAGTACAACTCATTGTGTTTAAAAAGATTTACGTTTGTGTAGTTTGCGTTGCGTTGTATCTGTGAATGTTGGTTGAGGCTAAATGTTAATGTTTAATTTCATTCCTTTAGGTTCCACGGTGTTTGTTGGCTGTATGTTTTCCACTGCAAGAAGAGGCTCGTATCATTGACCAGCAGGAGCTACAATGGTGAGTACCCCTTTCGTCTTCCATTTATGTTAAACACTTCCTATTTCATGTCTAACAGTACTCGATTTAACAAATAACCATAAATAAATACAGTGTGGGCAGTCACGTTAACATATGTGATTATCCTGCCTAATATGTTTATCACAAATATGTCACTAATCACTAATATGTTTATTTGTTTATCACAACACCTTTGGACCTTCAGCAATCGATTATTTACCTTCATCTACATAGAGACAGAACGATGGTGTCTTAAACATCTCATTCATTTCACCAAATAACTTCACGCAGGTGGATAACGGCCGTCTCGGTCACGCTATGTTGCGTGATGCAGTTTTGAAGAACCAAATGCATTTATTCAATGAATAAGTCAAGCTAGTTCTATGTTTATGATGTTGTAAGTTACGGTACCGATTGAAGTTGAGTTCGAAGCCAGTGGAAAACAGCGCTGCGTTTGTGCTCTCCAGGTACAAATGTTGTGATCTCTGACTGACGACCGGGCGAGACTCGAGTAAGAGATGTCCAAACGAGCTCCGGCAGGGCGGGCCAAGGCGGAGCGAACGGACGCCCTTCAGGCCGCCAATGACGAGCTGAGAACCAAACTGATGGACGTCCAGTTAGAACTTCAGCAGGAGAAGAACAAGGTGAAAACCTCAACAGACAGACACTGCCTGCCTCCCTGCCTGCCTCCCTGCCTGCCTCCCTGCCTGCCTCCCTCCCTCCCTCCCAGTTTTCCCGATGTAGATTAGACATGCGTGTGCCATGACTGTGTCAGCCTACATCAACAAATGCACCGAGGACGTCAGCACCACTAAGAATATCATCACCCGGGGCAACCAACGACCCTGGATGACTGAGGAGGTACGTCAAACGCTACGAGCGCGGAACTCTGCCTTCAAGTCTGGCGACAAGGAGACACTGAGGACAGCGAGAGCCAACTTGAACCGTGCCATCAGGATAGCGAAGCGAGACCGCAGTCGAAAATTTCAGGATCGTTTCCACGACGTCAAAAACATCAGGAGTATGTGGCAAGGCATACGGGCGATTACAGACTACAACTCACCCTCCCCCCCCCGGTGGGTGTAGTTGATGCTGACTTTCTAAATGGTCTAAATAACTTCTTTGGGAGGTTCGAGGCACTAAACGGCACTCCAGCAGTTAAAACTGTCCCCCATCAGGAAGAGGAGGTACTCTGCCTTGACTCCGCCGATGTGTTGAAGACCCTGAGGAGAGTCAACCCCTGTAAGGCCCCTGGCCCCGACAACATTCCTGGGCGTGTGTTCAGGGAATGTGCAAGTCATCTGGCTGGGGTCATCACAGACATTTTTAACACCTCGCTGGGCCAAGCCACAGTGCCGGCGTGCTTTAAGACTGCCTCCATCATTCCGGTGCCGAAGAAACCTCAAATCACCTCATTTAATGATTACCGGCCTGTTGCACTGACTCCGGTTATGATGAAGTGCTTCGAAAGGCTGCTTAAAGGTCACATCGTTTCCAGACTCCCCCTATTATTTGACCCGTTCCAGTTTGCCGACCGGCAAAACCGCTCCACTCAGGACGCCATCTCCTCCGTTCTTCACCTGAGCCTGGCTCACCTGGAGGAGAAGAACACCCATGTGCGGAGGCTGTTCCTGGACTTCAGCTCAGCGTTTAACACCATCATCCCACAGCATCTGGTAGGAAAATTGGAACACCTGGGCTTCAACACCCCCCTTCGCAACTGGCTGCTAGACTTCCTCACCAACAGACCTCAGTCAGTCCGGGTCGGACAGAACACCTCTGATGTCATCACCCTCAGCACAGGCTCCCTTCAGGGCTGCGTCCTGAGCCCCCTGCTGTGCACCCTGATGACACACGACTGCGTCCTCAGGTTCACCACCAATCACATCGTGAAGTCAGCAGACGACACAACGGTGGTGGGGCTCATCAGAGACAACAACGACCTGGACTACAGAGAGGAGGTGGAGCAGCTGGTGGGCTGGTGCAGAGAAAACAGCCTGATCCTGAATGAGGAGAAGATGAAGGAGATCATCGTCGACTTCAGGAAAAAACAGCCTCACCACGCTCCACTGATCATCAACAGCTCAGCTGTGGAGGTGGTCAGCACCACCAAATTCCTGGGGGTCCACATCACAGAAGACCTCACCTGGACTATGAACACTACGGCACTGGTCAAGAGGGCACAGAAGCGCTTGTACTTCCTGCGGAGGATGAGGAGAGCCCACCTGCCCCCACCCATCATGAGGACGTTCTACAGGAGCACCATAGAGAGCATTCTGACAAGCTGTCTCTCTGTGTGGTGTGGAGGCTGCACCGCCTCCGATTGGAAGAACGTGAGGAGAGTGGTGAGGACAGCAGAGAGGATCATAGGGGCTCCTCTTCCCTCCATTCAGGACATTTCATCTCAGCGCTGCATGTCCCGTGCCCGTAACATCATCAATGACCCATCACACCCCCACCATGGACTGTTCTCCCTGCTGCCCTCTGGGAAGAGGTTTGCAGCATCCGCTGCAGGTCCACCAGGTTCTGCAACAGCTTTTTCCCTGCTGTCATCAGACTGTTGAACACTAGAACTGTTGAGCTCTAAACTGAACTCTGCATCACACATTCACAGAACTGTACTTTATGACACTACAGACCTCTATCTTGCACTATCTCGCACTACCAACTTTACTGAACTTGTATAAACCCTTTAAATAGAAGTTTAATACATGGTTTAGCATTCCTCTGCACACTCTTGAATACTGTTTTGCCTACTTGCACTATTGCATAATTATCACTGCTGCACTTTATACTTATATATATATATATATATATATATATATATATATATATATATATATATATATATATATATATATATATAGTATATATGTATATATATATATTTTCATAGGATATGTTACTTCTATTCAACTGCAATATCACTACTTTGTTGTAAGACGTATGCAACGGAATTTCGTTTTGTATGCACCATGTGCAGACAAGATGACAATAAAGTTTGTCTAAGTCTAAGTCATGTCAGGTCAGCTGTCTGGAGAGAGAGAGAAGTCAGGACCTGCGGGCGGAGCACCACCGTGCCACCGCCGCCATGACGGAACTCAAAAGCAAACTCCATGAGGAGAAGCAGAAAGAGTTAGCCATTACCAGGGAGACATTACTGCGGCAGCATGAAATGGAGCTGATGAGAGTGATCAAAATCAAAGATGGAGAGATCCAGCGACTGAATGCCTTGGTCCTCAGCCTGAGGGACGGCTCCATGGACAAGGTGATCCGCTCTATCCGTGTCTGACTATCCGCACGCCACGTCGGGCTTCGATGCGGCCGCTACCGTATTGTGTAGCTTGTCCCCAGTAAGCGTCGCGGCGCTCCGTTGCGGTCTCAACGGCCCGGTGTGGCGCAATGTCTGCTCAGGTGAGGAGGGGGGGCGCTTTGCTGGCGGAGGTGGAGGAGACGCGGCGGTGTCGGGAGACCGAGCGGTGTCGCCTCCACCAGGAGCGCGGAAGAAGCCCTGGCAGCGGCCCAGCAGGCCTGGCAGTCCCGAGCGGCCGAGCTCCGATCGGCTCATCACCAGCATCGGGAGGAGCTGAGCCGAACCAAGAGAGACTGCGAGAGGGAGATCCGCCGACTGGTAGGACTGATCAGATGCGCGGTGCGTGGCTATGTTCCCAATTTCGTTGTATACCTGCAGTGCAATGACACCTAAGGCATTCTATTCTATTCTATTTCACAAGAAGAAAATGTCCGGTTGCTCGCTTCGCTTTTGTCACAGCAAAGGTGTTCTAGTCGATTCAAGAAAAAAATTGGCCGGTTGCTCTCTTTGTTTTTGTCACAATTCTGGCAAATGAGTTTGCCCGCCTGCCTGAGCGCTCCCCGTTTGTACATCCAGACGGATGAGATCAAGCTGAAAGACAGAGCGGTTAGTGTTTTGGATGAAGCCCTGGGGCCGGCCACGTCCACCGCCTTCAGCTGCAGACTCAGGCTGCCGAGCAGCAGATCGCTGCCCTGAGGGATTCCCAAAGGGCGGGCCTAAACTACCCTGGAAGTGGGGTCAACGCCGCTACTAGCAATCCTCTTCATTGCGTAAGCCACCTCATCACACACTTGCAGTACGCATGACTTAGTTCGTTGCTGGAGGAAGGTAGCACAAAAACAGTTTTGAACTTTGAACGAGTGCTTGTGTGTGTGTGTTGCGGGGCGTTTTCAGTCTCAGGAGGATCGGGACACGCGACGGTTTCATCTGAAAATCGCTGAGCTCAGCGCAGTCATCAGGAAACTGGAGGATCGAAACGCCCTGCTTTCTGAAGAGCGCAATGAACTGGTAATTTATTGACGGCACGCTTGGAGGTTTGTGTTAGAGATTTGCTCACTCAAACAATATTTTGCATGAACCACACGGGAGACAAGCAAGTTCTTTTAGACACCTGCAGGTGGAGAGTTCACTCACTCCAGAATGAAGTCTGAACCCTCGTTCCTGCGATGGGATATTTATTAAGAGAAACAGAGTGGGGGTTTGGGTACACTGGCTAAAGCCCTTGTCCTCTAGTCTAAACATGTCAGGGGATGTTTTACGACCTTGTGATAAGGAGGACAAGGTAAGGTATTTATTACCTGTTGCATTCCAACATAATCCTATGATAAAGATAACCTGGAAAACCCTAACATCTCCCTCCTGATTTATCATATGAGTATGTCACCCCAAACAACAAAGACAAGTAAAAAAAAAAAAAACACATATATATGTATAATGAAGAAAGAAGAATAGGAAAAATAAAAAACAACAAACAATGATAGCAACACTTTCCAGTGAAGATGAGGCATTACCTCAACACCCCAGATCAAACTTATTGTGTAAGCGAAAAACCTGCTGGCCAGATGTTATTAGCAGGAAAATTCTTACACGGCCCCGTTGCCACAGGCGACCAGAATGCTATCATTAAAAAAAAGAAAAAGAAAAACAAAGAAACAGTACATCA
Source organism: Syngnathus floridae (assembly GCF_059516105.1). NCBI lineage: Eukaryota > Metazoa > Chordata > Actinopteri > Syngnathiformes > Syngnathidae > Syngnathus > Syngnathus floridae. The sequence goes on along the minus strand of NC_142428.1, from coordinate 12,871,215 downwards.
GCGTATCCATTACTTGCGAAGCATATTTGATGGTCAAATCAACAAGTTTCCGTAATACATGCTCAACAGAACAGCATCTACGCAATCCACATCTCATTATCATTATCACATCTGTCACGTCTAAGAAGTTGTATATGTGCTCGCGTTTTCGTCAGCTGATGATGTTCTAGTCTGTAGGTGAGGTCTGTTACACACCGGCGCACACACTCGTGTCCAGTTGGCAGGCAGCATCGGACTACTCTTGTGACCACAAACCCATGATCCGTACTGAACAGGCACGTGCACTCATAGGATGCAGGTGAGGCAGTGCCTCTGAACTTCTGGATGAAGTAGGTCCCGTCCGATGGTGCAGCCATGTCGGTAGTAGAGCCCTTACACCTTGAAAACGGCTCTCTCATCCTGGCACACAGCGGTGATGTCCAAAACTCCCATCCAGTTTCCTCCTGGAGAGCAGTCGTCGTTAATGCATTTGTGGGTGCTGCAACCTTGGATGCAACATGTGTAGTCAGCAAGACTTGGAATGGTCCCTCCTGTCGTGGCTGGCCCAGTTCCTTCTTTTGATGACTTTGATGTAGACCCAGTCTCCTGGATTGATGGGGTTGTCGACCTGTGAGGAGGAAAGATCAGGCAGCAGTAAATTTGTCTTTGACACAGTTTGAGCGTCCTGATCATATAATCTGCCAAGGACTGTTCTTTATCTGTTGTTTGCAACTCTCGTCGTCAATTGTACTGCCCATTTAACTGGCAAATAGGAATGTTTGCGGGAAGAGTTTGAACACTTCCTAATGATTCCCTTTAACCAAAAACTATTTATGACAGGGGCGTTCCCATTTATTGCCTCCTAGTTTAAAAGAGATTGTCTTACCCATGCTTTCTTTCTCCTCACACGCTCGCACCCACACAGAGTGTGAACACACACACACACACACACACATCTGCATGCACACATACACAAAACGGCATACAAAGTTCAGACGAACGACAACAAGACTGTCACAATTTTACAGAGATTACTCACAAACAGAACACAGACAAAGGGATTCTAATCCATCTCTCATGTAGCTTCTTTTGATAGAATCTCCTATCGGTAACTGTATAGCAGACGTTTTAGCATATAATCCCATACTCTGCTCTCTCACTTCTACTTTTTCCTGTCGGTGCAGTCGTAGGTGGCCCCTATTGCAGTCATTGTCTTGTTAACTGTCGCCGTGTGACTCCTATGCATGATTGTGTGAATGTCAAAAATTGAACGTACCTAACTTTCTGACCATCAGACCTCCACTGTGGTACAAAAAACCTTACTGTTGTATTGAGTAGGTACATTGAGCAACCTAGCTCCCTCCTGACTGCCAAATGTCCTGTTCTAAAAGTTATATAACTCGACCTCTACGTCTTAAGCTTGATGAGCCAAAACACCAGATCTTGCTCTTGTTTCCTACCGTTTTAGCCTATTTGTTTTATCCAAATCCGTTCAACCTCTGATTATAATGCTTTTCTCTGGAGCCCTACGTATTTTTCAAATTTTTATTTATTTGTTTATCAAATCTCCTCAGTTCTGTCAAACTCAGTGCACAATGAATCTCCCTTCCACTTTGAACCAAGCTTCACCAAATTTGGTAACGCCGTACCAAGGAGTGCGATTTGGTTGTCGGACACTCCAAGTCCATATCTTTTTGCCGCACGTCACCCTCTCAAGTTGGTGTTCTTTTGTTGTTGCTTCAGAGCGACCCCATCCATCATTCTTGAATGAGTCCATTGTTCAAATGAGTCAATTTTCATCATTGTGAGTTCCTCCGCTTTTCACTGTCTTTTCTCGTCCCCGAGGATGTTGTCTGTCCTCCGGAGTGTACTTGTCCCCCTCCAAGCAAAGGAGTCTTTTCTTGTCCTTTGCCAAAGGTCAAAGGTGCTTCAGAGCCAGGCACCATTTTGTAGTTGTTCACGGCTGCAGGCGAAGACTCGGATTGGCTTTCAGGGACCCTGACACTGAGAATGACAGGCTGGGACGTCAAACTTGTAAGACTATCTCCAAATGTAGCTGCTTCCATCAGTTTGCTGGTAACGTTTGTTTACCAAACTTCAAATTCTTCTAATAACAGCGGTCTCGTTTTTATATCGTAAATCCTGCAACTCATCCTATTTATTTATTTATTTATTTATTTATTTTTTATTTTTTTTTTTTTTAGCTACATTTTATCTATAGTTCCAATTTAATCGGACAGTATGTTGTCTTCACTATCATTATTGAAAATCAACTCATCGAGGTCTGCTTTCCACATCAAGCCCTGATCTGTATGTCTTGACCTCTCACATGTTATTGTCATGCTTGCTCAAAAATGTGACTTAGAGTATGGTGCTGTGAATTCTCAATATCCCCAATGAAATTGGATCCCACCTCGTAGTTCTTATTGTTCTCATGTTCCTGTTAGCCTGCAATTGTCCAAATCAAAAATGTTTTCTTTTAACTGTCTTTCTTTTGAACCTCTAAATCTCTCGTGTTGCTAACCTATCTACACCAGAACAAAAAAATTTTTACCACAGTTTAACACCAAATGTATTCGAAAATTAATTATCATAAAGTGTTGTATTATTACTATCTTCCAATATCTGTCCTACTCACTCCCTCCTTTTGAGGCTTGGCAACGCCCATGCCTCACACCTTGACAAACTTTTTGGGAGAATGCGTTCTGTACTACATATGATTCCATCATCATTTAATTTGACTTCCTTTCCAAAACGCTTCTCAATTTCTCAGTTCACACATCTTCTACATGTGTTACTGGTTCTCCAGTTTTTTTCTAGTTAATTATCAATCCAAAAGCTACGTGTTTCTTTCTAACATTCAACCTGCACAAAATCACTCTTTCATCAAAGTCGCTCTACTAATTTTCTATAGTAGTCGCCAACGACTTCAACCATTCAACCTTTCATTCAGGCAATCATCCATCAATGCTCATCATATGCATCTCACACAGTCTCCAAAAAGGAGTCATACTATCACATTGGTCCCAATTCATCCAAGCTCACCACACAACATTCATATATCATTTTCAACTCAGGTTTCCTGGTAGAACAATCCACCAGTCCAAAAAAAACTTAACTAAACCAAACAACTGGCAAATTAATCTGAATTTTTTCTTTGTTTTTAAATTTGAAGAACTCAATCTCTCAGATTTAGCTTGCATTTAGAAGTTTGTTTAATCTTATAACACAACCAATCAATTATTCCTATTAAAGGTAGCATTGCAAAATCTTAAATTCACAATTTAGCTCCTTCCAATTCCTGAAAGCATGTTCTGTCGTTCTTTTTTCTTCGAATTTCTCATGTGGGCTCGACACTTAACATGCACTAGTGTGGATTAGTTTCTGCTCGCAAACAGACTTCTCTCTTTTCCTCTCATTTTTTTTTTTTTTTTTTTTCGTCAAATTGTTTCTGTTCTGCGGTGTAAATTGAATAGACAACAGTCTAGCAAATTTCTTTATACTAAAAGTTTAGGCAATCTTCATCAATTTGGGACTTTAACTTTAACTTTAACACATACGCACACACATGCACAGCTCTCGCGTGCAGAAGGTAGGTTCCAGCAACAATGATTCGTCACAGGCTGGCCATTTCCTGTGGTCGATCATGAGCTGGTCCCTCCCATGCACACGAGGACAGCACATTCTAATTTTATTTATTTATCTTCTAGAAGCAAGTTGCATTTCTTTACCACTTGATTTGCATATTTTAACTTTAGTGTAACGCAAATTGAGCTCTAGTCATTTGTAATTTGGGCATACAAACAGCATTGTCATACTTCTTGGATGGACAAGACTTCTAATAATCTAAAAAAATTCTAATAATCTGACAATGACATGTTTCTCAGTCATATGGGCATCTATTCTTTCTTTCTCGGTATGAGCATAAGCGGTCTAAGAGGAGGAAGCTTGTCATGCTAAAAATTTGGCTTTTCCTCTGCCCCTTCCTGCACCCTTTGATTGATATTGCTTTGCAGAACGACACTCTCGTGCAAAGTGTCCTCGTCTCCCACAGTTCCAACAGTTGTCTGAATCTGATGGGGGTTTTGATTTGAATAGTGGCTTGCGACGTTGTTGGTATCTAACTCTTCCTCTGCCCCTTTGGGAACTTTGGTAGAAGATTGTTGTATCTTCATTTAGATCATTATCATCATCTAGATGAAATACATCAAAACTTCTGCCTTTCTCAATCCCTTTGTCAGCGTCTCTGGGCCACTGCATGTTTTTTGTAAACCAAGCAGTGTCCGCTTCCACCAAGTGTTTCCTCACCCAACTGCCCAAGTCAGGGGGGAAACCAGTGAGGAGCGGAATTTTAAGATGTTGCTGATAAGCACTCTCATCTGCATCATTGAATGGGATGCCACTATGTACCCAGAATTCTTTTTCAAATCTCAATTGAATGGCGGCTTCATCACTTTTCAACTTTCCATCTTTTGTCTTTTGGATTTGTTCTCTTCTTTCTTGTGAAGCTTTCAACCACATTTTAGCACAATCCAATTCTCTCTCTTTTCTTTTCTTTTTCAGTCCATTTTTCTTTCTTTCCACGCTCTCTTCTAAAACATCAGCTACTATCTTCCACACTTCAACTTTCAATTTCCCTTCTACTCCATACTTTTTCTTCCACTTTGGCATATATTGCATACAATTAAGAAATCTACTCGCCATGTACTTCTCATCTCCGTCAAGAGGTAGAGATTTACCGTTTTTATTTCCCATATTAATTCTAGTAGGTTTAGGTTATACAATTACTTCTTCTCAAAAATATTATTATTATTATTACTTATTTATTTATTTGAGGATCCTCAATGCAGGTTTAAATTGACCTTTCAACAAATTACTAGCTTGTATTATTGCCGTGGATCAATGCTAGAACTGCTATTTAGTCAATTTATCCTATCAGTCACACACTCAATCACACAAGTTATCCCTGCCTACGCGAAGTCCTCCCTTTCTGCATAAAAAAGGGAGCTGCTTCATCCAGTGAGGGGACTCTACAACACCCCCCACCTTCCCTGGAAACTAAAGACAAAAGTCCTTGTCCCCAGCCCTGCCAACGCGAAGTTGTACTCTTTAGAATAGTGGTCGTCAAATAATGAACCACGGAGGTACTGAGATTTTATAACAGTTTGAGAACCACTGCTCCAAAAGAGACACCTCATCCAGAGGGGGACTCTACAACACCCCCTCCTTCCACAAAATTTACTTTTTCCTGTGCACTTCTACCTTTTTACGCGTTTCACAAACAACAACACAATCACACAGCTTCAGGCCTTTAACTTACTTGTCCCCTTGGTTCGTTGCACTGCCGGGTCCCGTCAATCCACCTCTGTCAGACGAAGGCAGACCTAAGATGCTGGCCCAGCGAAGAATTCTCTTCCCAGGACTTTCTTCTCCAGGTCCTCCTAATGGACGCTGGCTTGTCGACAATGCAGCACGTCCTCCTTCGTCAGCCAGATAGCGGGTATGAGGGATCCCGGGTTTCGGCACCAAAATGTTAGAGATTTGCTCACTCAAACAATATTTTGCATGAACCACACGGGAGACAAGCAAGTTCTTTTAGACACCTGCAGGTGGAGAGTTCACTCACTCCAGAATGAAGTCTGAACCCTCGTTCCTGCGATGGGATATTTATTAAGAGAAACAGAGTGGGGGTTTGGGTACACTGGCTAAAGCCCTTGTCCTCTAGTCTAAACATGTCAGGGGATGTTTTACGACCTTGTGATAAGGAGGACAAGGTAAGGTATTTATTACCTGTTGCATTCCAACATAATCCTATGATAAAGATAACCTGGAAAACCCTAACAGTTTGCGCTACGTTTGATGCGCACCATCCAGCGAGGCACCCATTGCGCTTGCTTATTAGTTGAGCGGCGCGGCGAGTCGGTTGCCTGGTAGATGTCTTTTATTGGGAGCCAAAGCCACGATTCCGTTCAAACCGATGCAAAAGGAATGGATACGTTCTGGCCCGCGTGTTGTGCGTCTTTCACATCCCGCACTTCATGCTTGCAGCTAAAGCGACTGAGAGAAACAGAAAGCCAGTTTCTGCCACTCCTGTACAAAAACAAACGCCTGAGCAGGAAGAATGAAGAACTCTCGCTGGTGCTGTGTCGCCTTGAAAACAAAGTGCGCTTTGTCACCCAGGAGAACGAGGAGATGGCAAGCTTGGTAAGTCGACGCGGACAACGGCGGCGTGCCAACAGAGTCCACTGCATTTGTGTTCCACAGAGAAGGCCTAGTTCGCTCAATGACCTGGACCGCGGTTGCGGCCAGCAGGACGGTGAAATGGAGTTCCTTCAAGTTGTGGAGCAGCGGCACATCATCGACGACTTGTCCAAGGTCTTCAGGCAGGCGACTCGGTGCACGTACGGCAGCGCCGCGCTCGCTCGCTGTCGCCAGGAAACCTTTTCCGTCCAAAGCTTGGCCGGCGGCCGCCATCCAAAAAATTGGCCCCTTAAATTCCGACCTTTCAAGCAGGAGCATTGTGCGCACGCGTTTGAACACGCTTTAGACTTGTTTTGCCGTTTTCAGCAGCTCAAAGCTCCCGTTTTGTCAGCGCCTTTGCCACTCGCTGTGCGCTGAAAACGACGGACTTGCCCGGCTGCTCAGCCCGTCAACCATGAGCCGCGAGCGCGACGTCATTGTCCGTAGGCAGCTAGTGGCAAAATGCACCCTGTTAGAGTTGCGCTCGCTCCAACTTATTTTGCAAGAACCACACGGGAGACAAGTAAGTTCTTTTGGACACCTGCAGGTGGAGAGTCCATCCGTTGTACGAATGAAGTCTGACTCTCGGCTCCTGCACGAGCATTTTAATTAAGAGAAACAGGGTGGGTGTAAGAGTGGATTGAATAGAGGAAGCCCTTGACCTCTAGTCAAAACATAGCAAGGGGTGTTTTACGACTTTGTGTAGGAAGGGATAAGCGATAGGGATAAATAAGGGATAAATAATATTATTTATTACAGGTCGCAGTCAAAGTCAAAGCAACACAATGATACGATAAAGATAATCTGGAAAACCCTGACACACCCTGTAGTTGTCACTTTTGGAAAAGACGAGCGTCCCTCCAATCATCGCCGGTGACGTGTTTTTCAGGCTCTGGAGACAGGAGCTCATGTCAGAAATGTCATTGTGAGTCGCGTTTGTTTCTACGCCGGAGCCGTTCGTTCCCTTTGCATCCAAAGAATCTCAAAGGCGGATTATTTGTGTCGACAGGAGAGAGATTTGCTGCTACGATACCGACGTCGAGAATCTCTGAGGAGGAACAAAGCGTGAGGTCCTGCAAGGTGAGTCTGTTTGTTTGCGGCTGCTTGGTGTTGCGCAAGATGAAATGGCCTTTTTCTCGCTATCGTTCCTCTCGTCGATTCATCGTGAGGTGTCGCTTCAGTTTGTTCAGAGAGATGTTCGCTTCCGCGCCCGCAGGTCATCGAAACATTTTACGGCTACGACGAAGACGTGTTGGTGGACTCGGACGGATCGTCCTTGTCTTTTCACACCGACAGAACCCCCGACACGGAACCCGAAGAGGTAGCCCGCCATTTCTGCCAGCGTATTGGCACCAAACATTCCTCTTCAGCCTGGAATCGGACTCGTCTTTGCGTCGCGGGTGCTTTGTCGCCGGTCTGACTGATTCTGGTACTAGTGCTGTGTTGCATTGGTGTGTGCATGAAGAGGCGGAGCTTCGCTACCGCCAGCTGACGCAAGAATATCAAGCGCTGCAACGAGCCTACGCTCTGCTAGCCCAGACCAGCGAAAGGGGACTACGACGCCGAGAAGGAGATCAAGGTGGCGCCCCTTCCCGCAACCCCCGGCCGGGTCGCAGCCTCCCCGTTCTCACCCAGCCTCGGGTGTTCTCTGGTCTGAAAGGAGGAGGAGGAGCCTCCCTCCTCCTCCTTTCAGACCAGAGAAAAGCTGATGGTAGAAATGGGTCACTATCAAAGCAGAGTAGCAGATCTGGAGTCAGCGCTGAAGCAACAAGGACAGGTAAGCTCATCAATGAGCACACCTTTTTCTCAGACAAAATAGCTACATTCTTCAGTCACTCATCCGTCTGGCATTACTGGACCAACCCCCCCCCCCCCCCCCCCCCGAACGTGGCTGGGAAAATGCGGAGAAAAGCAAATGTCATTTTCCAGTCAACCAAAGAATTTGTGGATGAAAATGACACAACATTCCAAAGCTGTCCACGCGTTTGTCTCTTCTAGAATGTCAAGTGGGTGGAGGAGAAGCAGCTGCTGCGTCAGAGCAATCAGCAGTTGGCCGAAAAGGTGACGGAAAGAAAGGCGCTGGGCGGAGTCGCTTGGCGTCACACCTGTCGGGAAGCCCCGCAGATGAGGTCTGACTGTCTTTTCAGGTCAGGCGGATGGAGGCGGAAGAAGCGCGTCTGAAAGAGCACATCCAGGATATCCGAGACCAAAACGAACTGCTTGAGTTCCGCATCCTGGAGATGGAGGTGGGAAGACTCGCACAAGCGTGTTGAGGCCAGAGATGTGACGGACGGACGGACGGACGGACGGATGCATGCCTCTGCCTTTCAGGAGAGGGAGTGGCGCTCCCCCGTCTTGAAGTTTCTGCAAGTCCGTTTCCCAGACGGCCTCAGCCCTTTGCAGATCTACTGCGAGGCCGAGGGCGTGAGCGTACGTAAGGCGTCCCTCGCAACCCTAACCTTAACCCGAGGTCCCAGAACACCTTACATTGCTCCTTGCGCCTTTCCCCCGGACATCGTCATCAGTGATCTGATGAAGAAGCTGGACATCCTGGGCTATAACGCCGTAAGTGTATGTCGAACTCCTTATGTTCGCACTCCACGAGACTCGGCGGCTCAAATGTGACTTTTGGAAGGCTTTGCGCTGAAAGAAGCTTGTTGACGCTGTGCCTTTGGGCTCTTGCAGAATCTCACCAACGAGGAGCAGGTGGTCGTGATTCACGCCAGGACCCTTCTCACCCTAGCCGAGAAGGTAACGCGCACGTCCACGCACGCTCTCGCATTCTGCTTATGTGACAGCAGCCTTTCCTCAGTGGTTAGAATACATCAAAGTGACCAAGTCAGCACTTCAACAGAAGATGTTGGACATTGAAAGTGAGAAGGTAGACAGACACGCGACATCAGCCAAGGGGAACTCCGGCAATGTGCCCCAACAATTCTGACCTTGAGCTGTGCTAGGATATGTTCTGCAAGCAGAAGGGCTACCTGGATGAAGAGTTGGACTTCAGGAAGTGTTCCATGGACCAGGCTCATAAGGTAAGCCGCCCTCAAATCTCCCGCCGGACCACTGATGGACGAGGATTGCGGCCCAGAGGATCCTGGAGCTGGAGGCCATGTTGTACGAGGCGCTACCGCAGCGGGACTGCCCCGCCACGGACGGCGAAAAAGCCAGCCACGCTGGCGTGAATGACGTGCTGACGGCGGATCAGAGAGAAGAGCTTAGGAGCGCCGTGGACCAATGGAAGCGAGCCCTGATGTGCGAGTTGAGGGAGCGCGACGCTTGCATCCTCCAAGAGAGAATGGATCTGCTGCACAGCGCGCAACAGGTAAGGGCCCAAAGCCAGCCCGGCACTTACTTGCACGCTTACTGGCTTTTGAATGCCACTTTCCATTTGTCCGTCCTAGAGGAACAAAGAGCTGAAAGAATTCATCGAAGCTCAGAAGAGACAAATCAAACAATTGGAGGAGAAGTTTCTGTTTCTCTTTCTATTCTTCTCCTTGGCCTTCATTCTGTGGCCCTAACACCAGCTGGTGAGTGAGCTCCAGCGGCACCGCACTCGACACCTCCGATACACTGCCAGCCGGTCTCAGACGTTGGCAGACGCTCCGATGCCAACGTATACCCCCCGCCACGGTGACAGAGGCACCGCGTCACACCGGCGCTCATCCAATCAGAAGGCAGGAAAAGCAAATTCACATGCAGGGCACTTTTGAACCAGAAGAGAGCGCCACAAAAAACGGTTGTTGCCCCAAACGCGCACTAAAAAGGGTCAGAATAACAAGAGTCCCACTGGCCAGCCGGGGCCACCCGTCCAGCTGTTTCTTCAGGGGGGAAAAAAATTGGAGTCACCGGTGAGTACATTTTGCATTTAGCTCTGCTTTTCTGCTTCTGTCTTCAAGTGTGTGGCATCCTGCGATCAAAGAGTCAGCCAACCCCAAAGCGGTTGACCTCAACGTCCCACCACCATGCCTACCAGAGCAGGTGACGTGATGCTTTGGACATCCTTCCGTCTCAGATGCCCAAAAGTACTCTTTGCCACATCTGCGGCAATACGGTGTCTTTTCAAAGGTGCAAATAAATCCAGCGTGGGCGGAACACGCACGTCTTCGGTTTTTCCCGCTTTGTTTGTGTGACAGCTGTTGTGAAAATTTTATACAAATAAAGTTGTATAGTACAGGTTTGGCCAAGCCGCAACTCCCGAACCGCATGCGGCTCTTTTATGTTCATATCAACATTTGTGTGTGTGTGTGTGTGGGGGGGGGGGGGGGGGGGGGTTGTGCGTGTTGGCTTCACTTGAGTTCAATTTGGTATTTTGGTCAAAAGCGCATGTGGTCAAATTCCACAAAGTAGGATGGGCAAACACATTTCTTTAAACTATGAGTGTCAATTGGGCTCTCGAAATGGCAGGGAAAAGATGCACAGCAAAACGAAAATACGTAGATGAACACAGGACGTTTTAATCAGAGTGGGAAAGTTTCTATTTTTTGTTGAACGTGATGGCAAACCATTCTGCCTGATATGTCAGACCTCAGCGCATTTCAAAGATTCAAATCTTCAGCGCCATGCACTTCAGCTCACTCCATGCTAACATTGATCAGGCGTCGAACCCGCATCATCATGCTTAAGAGGTGGCCATGCTAACCAGTGCGCCATTATGTCAACGCATAATAACTAAGTCTACTGGTCAAAACAGCGGTTACTATATGACGTCGCTACGTCGTGGTCACGTGACGCAGACAAGACGTCAATGGACGTGGGCAGAGTTAACTTGTTTAAAAGGGAGTAGGCAGAAGAAATATTTAATTTATTTAAATCTATTTTGAGTGCACACCATTATGCCAATGCATAACAACTGTAAATCTACTAAACAAAACAGCGGTTGCTATATGACATCTGCCACGTCGTGGTCACGTGACATACGTGACGTCGATGGGCGTAACTTTCGCCGGAATTCAAATCCGCGGGGAGAGTTAACTTGTTTAAAAGAGAGTGGGCAGAAGAATTATTTAATTTATTTAAATCTATTTGGTGTGTGCGCCATTATGTCAATGCATAACAACTGTAAGTCTACTAAACAAAACAGCGGTTGCTATTTGACGTCTGCCACGTCGTGGTCACGTGACGCGGACGTGACGTCGACGCCTACTTTACATCCCACCGATCACAGGACTCCTCGGCTGCATAACCGTGCCCCCTTCCCAACCAATCGGATTTGCTATACGCGAAAACGACGCCAATGGAAAGAGCTTCCGCCCAAATTTAAATCCGTGGGCGTGGCTCGCAGCAGGAAGTAGGAAAATGGCGGCGATGTTGACAAAGACACAGCGGATGGTAACATACGACTAACAAGAGAAATATTTTTATTTTCTGCTTGCAACTGGACCGTCCAGAGCGTACACGGTAAGTACAACTCATCGTTTTTAAAAAGAAGTACTTTTGTTGCCCTGAAAAGCGAGTGAGCGTGGCGTTTGTGGGGGACGTCGAATTTCGACGATTCTTTCTGGTCAACGGTTGTAAATGATTGTGTTGATTAAAAAAGAAAACTTGATGTAACTCTACTTTTAACTGCCGTTTCAGATAGATTTGGAATTGCATCACATCCAATTTTGCCTAGAGCGTACACGGTAAGTAACACTCGTTGTGTTTAAGGAGATTTACGTTTGTAATAGCAGAAGTGTAGCCGCGTTGCGTTGTACGTGTGAATGTTGGTCCGGGCGAAATGTTAATGTTTAATTTCATTCCTTTAGGTTCCACGGTGTTTGTTGGCTGCAAGTTTTCCACTGCAAGAAGAGGCTCATATCATTGACCAGGAGCGAGCTACAATGGTGAGTAGCCATAACATTTATGTTAAACACTTCCTATTTCATGTCTAACAGTACTTGATTTAACAAATAACCATAAATAAATACAGTGTGGGCACTGAAGTTAACATATGTGATTATACTGCCTAATCTGTCACCGAGTAGATTGTTGCAAAGTAATATAAGATCCAAAGTTGTAATTCAGAATAGTTTTCAAAAGAAGGCCATTAGAATTATATACAAGTCTGATTACCCCGAACAAGCTATTAATTAAATCACAAATTCTTCAATTCAAAGATTTGGTAGATTATCAGACAAATAATGTCTAACAGTAATTGATTTAACACATCACGATAAGTAGATTGAGTGTGGGCACTCTCAAGTTAACCTATGTGATTATACTGCCTAATCTGTTACAGAGTATGTTGTTGCCAAGTAATGTAGAATAGATCCAAAGTAGTAATCCAGAATAGTTTTGAAGAGGCCATTAGAATGATAAACAAATCTGATTACCTTGAACATAATAACAAGCTAAGTGTTTAATATGTCCTATGAAGTCAAAATTGGGCACCATCATGTGGTGAAATTTGGAATTGCATCACATCCAATTTTGCCTGGGAACAAACAGATTACATAAATCTTAGTTTTGAATAAGCCACTCCTTCTCAAACAAGTAAACTCTGCCCATTTTGCGCAGTAGATGTTCTGTTAATATCTAGTATTTATACAAAGTCATAATTTAAATTGCTTTCAACCTTCATTCATCGGTTCAACCAACATTACTCGCTCTTCTTACCAACTTGTATTGATTTAACTAAGCGTTTAATACTTCCTATCAGGTCTCAAATCGAGATTTGGCAAAATACAATTTCAGCAAATCCAATTTTGCCAGGGAACAAAAATAGATTAAATAAACTAAATAAGTCCTCTTCCCATTAAATAAATCAGAAAAGTCTGTCTTGTAACCAGTCCTCTTCAAACAAGTAAAGTCTGCCCATTTTGTGCCGTAGATTTTGTGTCTATGCCTAGTATTTAAACAAAATCATAATTTAAACGACTTCTTTCCTTCATTCACTTTGGAAATTTGGAATTGCAGCAAATCGAATTTTGGCAGGGAACAAAAATAGATCAATTAAACTAAATAAGTCTTCTTCCCATTAAATAAATTAAAAAAGTCTGTCTTGTAACCAGTCCTTTTCAAACAAGTAAAGTCTGCCCATTTTGTGCCGTCGATTTTGTGTTAATGCCTAGTATTTATACAAAATCATAATTTAAAGGACTTCATTCCTTCATTCACTTTGGAAATTTGGAATTGCAGCACATCAAATTTTGCCTGGGAAGAAAAGTAGATTAAATAAATTTAATAAGTCTTACTACTTCCCATTAAATAAATTAAATACGTCTTACTTGTTCCCACTCCTTTTCAAAACAGTAGTTTAAAACGAGGGCCCTTCACTCAATCTTTAACCTCAACCCCGCACGTTGTGTTGTATCTGTGAATGTTGGTTGTGGCCAAATGATAGTTTTCTTTCATTCGTTTAGGTTCCAAGAAAACTTGATGTAACTCTACTTTTAACTGCCGTTTCAGATAAGCGGGTATTACGTCGCAGTCAAATGCCGCGGATATGACGTAATTGCCCGAACCTCCGCCAAAATTCAAATCTGTTGGCGCGATGGCCGTGAGCCACTGAGCAGCGACGATTATCAACAGAAATATCTTTATTTTCTGCTTGCAACTGGACCGTCTAGAGCGTACACGGTAAGTAACACTCATTGTGTTTAAGGAGATTTACGTTTGTAATAGCAGAAGTGTAGCCGCGTTGCGTTGTACGTGTGAAAATTGGTCGAGGCGAAATGTTAATGTTTAATTTCATTCCTTTAGGTTCCACGGTGTTTGTTGGCTGCAAGTTTTCCACTGCAAGAAGAGGCTCGTATCATTGACCAGGAGCGAGCTACAATGGTGAGTAGCCATAACATTTATGTTAAACACTTCCTATTTCATGTCTAACAGTACTTGATTTAACAAATAACCATAAATAAATACAGTGTGGGCACTGAAGTTAACATATGTGATTATACTGCCTAATCTGTCACGGAGTAGATTGTTGCAAAGTAATATAAGATCCAAAGTTGTAATTCAGAATAGTTTTCAAAAGAAGGCCATTAGAATTATATACAAGTCTGATTACCCTGAACAAGCTATTAATTAAATCACAAATTCTTCAATTCAAAGATTTGGTAGATTATCAGACAAATAATGTCTAACAGTAATTGATTTAACACATCACGATAAGTAGATTGAGTGTGGGCACTCTCAAGTTAACATATGTGATTATACTGCCTAATCTGTTACAGAGTATGTTGTTGCCAAGTAATGTAGAATAGATCCAAAGTAGTAATCCAGAATAGTTTTGAAGAGGCCATTAGAATGATAAACAAATCTGATTACCTTGAACATAATAACAAGCTAAGTGTTTAATATGTCCTATGAAGTCAAAATTGGGCACCATCATGTGGTGAAATTTGGAATTGCATCACATCCAATTTTGCCTGGGAACAAACAGATTACATAAATCTTAGTTTTGAATAAGCCACTCCTTCTCAAACAAGTAAACTCTGCCCATTTTGCGCAGTAGATGTTCTGTTAATATCTAGTATTTATACAAAGTCATAATTTAAATTGCTTTCAACCTTCATTCATCGGTTCAACCAACATTACTCGCTCTTATTACCAACTTGTATTGATTTAACTAAGCGTTTAATACTTCCTATCAGGTCTCAAATCGAGATTTGGCAAAATACAATTTCAGCAAATCCAATTTTGCCAGGGAACAAAAATAGATTAAATAAACTAAATAAGTCCTCTTCCCATTAAATAAATCAGAAAAGTCTGTCTTGTAACCAGTCCTCTTCAAACAAGTAAAGTCTGCCCATTTTGTGCCGTAGATTTTGTGTCTATGCCTAGTATTTAAACAAAATCATAATTTAAACGACTTCTTTCCTTCATTCACTTTGGAAATTTGGAATTGCAGCAAATCGAATTTTGGCAGGGAACAAAAATAGATCAATTAAACTAAATAAGTCTTCTTCCCATTAAATAAATTAAAAAAGTCTGTCTTGTAACCAGTCCTTTTCAAACAAGTAAAGTCTGCCCATTTTGTGCCGTCGATTTTGTGTTAATGCCTAGTATTTATACAAAATCATAATTTAAAGGACTTCATTCCTTCATTCACTTTGGAAATTTGGAATTGCAGCACATCAAATTTTGCCTGGGAAGAAAAGTAGATTAAATAAATTTAATAAGTCTTACTACTTCCCATTAAATAAATTAAATACGTCTTACTTGTTCCCACTCCTTTTCAAAACAGTAGTTTAAAACGAGGGCCCTTCACTCAATCTTTAACCCCAACCCCGCACGTTGTGTTGTATCTGTGAATGTTGGTTGTGGCCAAATGATAGTTTTCTTTCATTCGTTTAGGTTCCAAGAAAACTTGATGTAACTCTACTTTTAACTGCCGTTTCAGATAAGCGGGTATTACGTCGCAGTCATGTGCCGTGGATATGACGTAATTGCCCGAACCTCCGCCAAAATTCAAATCTGTTGGCGCGATGGCCGTGAGCCACTGAGCAGCGACGATTATCAACAGAAATATCTTTATTTTCTGCTTGCAACTGGACCGTCTAGAGCGTACACGGTACGTAACACTCATTGTGTTTAAGGAGATTTACGTTTGTAATAGCAGAAGTGTAGCCGCGTTGCGTTGTTCGTGTGAAAATTGGTCGAGGCGAAATGTTAATGTTTAATTTCATTCCTTTAGGTTCCACGGTGTTTGTTGGCTGCAAGTTTTCCACTGCAAGAAGAGGCTCGTATCATTGACCAGGAGCGAGCTACAATGGTGAGTAGCCATAACATTTATGTTAAACACTTCCTATTTCATGTCTAACAGTACTTGATTTAACAAATAACCATAAATAAATACAGTGTGGGCACTGAAGTTAACATATGTGATTATACTGCCTAATCTGTCACGGAGTAGATTGTTGCAAAGTAATATAAGATCCAAAGTTGTAATTCAGAATAGTTTTCAAAAGAAGGCCATTAGAATTATATACAAGTCTGATTACCCTTAACATAACAACAAGCTATTAATTAAATCACAAATTCTTCAATTCAAAGATTTGGTAGATTATCAGACAAATAATGTCTAACAGTAATTGATTTAACACATCACGATAAGTAGATTGAGTGTGGGCACTCTCAAGTTAACAGATATGATTATACTGCCTAATCTGTTACAGAGTATGTTGTTGCCAAGTAATGTAGAATAGATCCAAAGTAGTAATCCAGAATAGTTTTGAAGAGGCCATTAGAATAATAAACAAATCTGATTACCTTGAACATAATAACAAGCTAAGTGTTTAATATGTCCTATGAAGTCAAAATTGGGCACCATCATGTGGTGAAATTTGGAATTGCATCACATCCAATTTTGCCTGGGAACAAACAGATTAAATAAATCTTAGTTTTGAATAAGCCACTCCTTCTCAAACAAGTAAACTCTGCCCATTTCGCGCAGTAGATGTTCTGTTAATATCTAGTATTTATACAAAGTCATAATTTAAATTGCTTTCAACCTTCATTCATCGGTTCAACCAACATTACTCGCTCTTATTACCAACTTGTATTGATTTAACTAAGCGTTTAATACTTCCTATCAGGTCTCAAGGCAAGATTTGGCAAAATACAATTTCAGCAAATCCAATTTTGCCAGGGAACAAAAATAGATTAAATAAACTAAATAAGTCTTCTTCCCATTAAATAAATCAGAAAAGTCTGTCTTGTAACCAGTCCTCTTCAAACAAGTAAAGTCTGCCCATTTTGTGCCGTAGATTTTGTGTCTATGCCTAGTATTTAAACAAAATCATAATTTAAACGACTTCTTTCCTTCATTCACTTTGGAAATTTGGAATTGCAGCAAATCGAATTTTGCCAGGGAACAAAAATAGATCAATTAAACTAAATAAGTCTTCTTCCCATTAAATAAATTAAAAAAGTCTGTCTTGTAACCAGTCCTTTTCAAACAAGTAAAGTCTGCCCATTTTGTGCCGTCGATTTTGTGTTAATGCCTAGTATTTATACAAAATCATAATTTAAAGGACTTCATTCCTTCATTCACTTTGGAAATTTGGAATTGCAGCACATCAAATTTTGCCTGGGAAGAAAAGTAGATTAAATAAATTTAATAAGTCTTACTACTTCCCATTAAATAAATTAAATACGTCTTACTTGTTCCCACTCCTTTACAAAAAAGTAGTTTAAAACGAGGTCCCTTCACTCAACCTTTAACCCTATTTATTCACCTTCTAGGCTAAGTGTTAAAGGCTAAGTGTTAAAGGCTAAGTGTTAAAGGCTAAGTGTTAGAGGCTAAGTGCCAGAGGCTAGGCGCCAGAGGCGAGTTTTTGTGGGCTGAAGTTTTAGTGGGGTTAGTGTGAATACAATCCAAAAGAATACAACAGAATACAATACAATAGAATATAATACATAGATTAAATTCAATAGCTCTTACTACTTCCCATTAAATAAATTAAATACGTCTTACTTGTTCCCAATCCTTTTCAAAAAAGTAGTTTAAAACGAGGGCCCTTCACTCAACCTTTAACCTCAACCCCGCACGTCACATTGTGTTGTATCTGTGAATGTTGGTTGTGGCCAAATGATAGTTTTCTTTCATTCGTTTAGGTTCCACGGTGTTTTTTGGCTATGTTTTCCACTGTCAGAAGGATGAAAATACAAAGTACAACGCTTGGACGTGGGCGAAGACGTCACCGGTGAGTCCTTCCTTCCTATTTATTTACCTTCTAGATGCTAGAGGCTAAGTGTTAGAGGCTAAGTGTTAGAGGCTAAGTGTTAAACACAATACGAACAACACAACGATACTGCACTGAACAACACGATACCGCACTGAGAAACACGATACCGCACTGAACAACACGATACCGCACTGAACAACACCATGCCGCACTGAACACCATGCCACACTGAACAACACCATCCCGCACTGAACAACACCATGCCGCACTAAACAACACCATGCCGCACTGAACAACACCATGCCTCACTGAACGACACCATGCCGCACTGAAAGACACCATGCCGCACTGAACGACACCATGCCGCACTGAAAGACACCATCCCGCACTGAACACCATGCCGCACTGAACAACACCATCCTGCACTGAACAACACCATCCCGCACTGAACAACACCATGCCGCACTGAACAACATTATGCCGCACTGAACATTATGCCGCACTGAACAACACCATGCCGCACTGAACAACACCATGCCGCACTGAACAACATTATGCCGCACTGAACAACACCATGCCGCACTGAACAACACCATGCCGCACTGAACAACACCATGCCGCACTGAACAACATTATGCCGCACTGAACAACACCATGCCGCACTGAACAACACCATCCTGCACTGAACAACACCATTCCGCATTGAACACCATGCCGCACTGAACAACACCATCCCGCACTGAACAACACCATCCCGCACTGAACAACACCATGCCGCACTGAACAACATTATGCCGCACTGAACAACATTATGCCGCACTGAACAACACCATGCCGCACTGAACAACACCATGCCGCACTGAACAACACCATGCCGCACTGAACAACATTATAACGCACTGAACAACACCATCCCACACTGAACAACACCATGCCGCACTAAACAACATTATGCCGCACTGAACAACATTATGCCGAAATGAACAACACCATGCCGCACTGAACAACACCATGCCGCACTGAACAACACCATCCTGCACTGAACAACACCATCCCGCACTGAACAACACCATGCCGCACTGAACAACACCATGCCGCACTGAACAACACCATGCCGCAATGAACAACACCATCCCGCACTGAACAACATTATGCCGCACTGAACAACATTATGCCGCACTGAACAACACCATGCCGCACTGAACAACACCATGCCGCACTGAACAACACCATCCTGCACTGAACAACACCATCCCGCACTGAACAACACCATGCCGCACTGAACAACATTATGGCGCACTGAACAACATTATGCCGCACTGAACAACACCATGCCGCACTGAACAACACCATGCCGCACTGAACAACACCATGCCGCAATGAACAACACCATCCCGCACTGAACAACACCATGCCGCACTGAGCAACACCATGCCGCACTGAACAACACCATCCTGCACTGAACAACACCATGCCGCACTGAACAACACCATTCCGCACTGAACAACACCATGCCGCACTGAACAACATTACGCCGCACTGAACAACACCATGCCGCACTGAACAACACCATGCCGCACTGAACAACACCATGCCGCATTGAACAACACCATGCCGCATTGAACAACACCATGCCGCACTGAACAACACCATCCTGCACTGAACAACACCATGCCGCATTGAACAACACCATCCTGCACTGAACAACACCATCCCGCACTGAACAACACCATCCCGCATTGAACAACACCATCCTGCACTGAACAACACCATGCCGCACTGAACAACACCATGCCGCACTGAACAACACCATTCCGCAATGAACAACACCATGCCGCACTGAACAACACCATCCTGCACTGAACAACACCATCCCGCACTGAACAACACCATGCCGCATTGAACAACACCATCCTGCACTGAACAACACCATCCCGCACTGAACAACACCATGCCGCACTGAACAACACCATGCCGCACTGAACAACACCATGCCGCACTGAACAACACCATGCCGCACTGAACAACATTATGCCGCACTGAACAACATTATGTCGCACTGAACAACACCATGCCGCACTGAACAACACCATGCCGCACTGAACAACATTATGCCGCACTGAAAAACACCATGCCGCACTGAACAACACCATCCCGCACTGAACAACACCATGCCGCATTGAACAACACCATGCCGCACTGAACAACACCATGCTGCACTGAACAACATTATGCTGCACTGAACAACACGATCCTGCATTGAACAACACCATGCCGCACTGAACAACACCATCCTGCACTGAACAACACCATCCTGCACTGAACAACACCACCCCGCACTGAACAACACGATCCCGCATTGAACACCATCCCGCACTGAACAACACCATGCCGCACTGAACAACACCATTCCGCACTGAACAACACCATGCCGCACTGAACAACACCATGCCGCACTGAACAACACCATGCCGCACTGAACAACACCATGCCGCACTGAACAACATTATGCCGCACTGAACAACACCATGCCGCACTGAACAACACCATCCCGCACTGAACAACACCATGCCGCATTGAACAACACCATGCCGCACTGAACAACACCATCCTGCACTGAACAACACCATCCCGCACTAAACAACACCATGCCGCACTGAACAACATTATGGCGCACTGGACAACATTATGCCGCACTGAACAACACCATGCCGCACTGAACAACACCATGCCGCACTGAACAACACCATGCCGCACTGAACAACACCATGCCGCACTGAACAACATTATGCCGCACTGAACAACACCATGCCGCACTGAACAACACCATGCCGCACTGAACAACACGATCCCGCATTGAACAACACCATCCTGCACTGAACAACACCATGCCGCACTGAACAACACCATGCCGCACTGAACAACACCATTCCGCACTGAACAACACCATGCCGCACTGAACGACACCATCCTGCACTGAACGACACCATCCCGCACTGAACAACACCATGCCGCATTAAACAACACCATGCCGCACTGAACAACACCATCCTGCACTGAACAACACCATGCCGCACTGAACAACACCATGCCGCACTGAACAACACCATGCCGCACTGAACAACATTATGCCGCACTGAACAACATTATGCCGCACTAAACAACATTATGTCGCACTGAACAACACCATGCCGCACTGAACAACACCATGCTGCACTGAACAACATTATGCCGCACTGAACAACACGATCCCGCATTGAACAACACCATCCCGCAGTGAACAACACCATGCCGCATTGAACAACACCATGCCGCACTGAACAACACCATGCTGCACTGAACAACATTATGCTGCACTGAACAACACGATCCTGCATTGAACAACACCATGCCGCACTGAACAACACCATCCTGCACTGAACAACACCATGCCGCACTGAACAACACCATGCCGCACTGAACAACACCATGCCGCACTGAACAACACCATGCCGCACTGAACAACACCATCCCGCACTGAACAACACCATGCCGCATTGAACAACACCATGCCGCACTGAACAACACCATGCTGCACTGAACAACATTATGCTGCACTGAACAACACGATCCTGCATTGAACAACACCATGCCGCACTGAACAACACCATCCTGCACTGAACAACACCATCCTGCACTGAACAACACCACCCCGCACTGAACAACACGATCCCACATTGAACAACACCATCCCGCACTGAACAACACCATGCCGCACTGAACAACACCATTCCGCACTGAACAACACCATGCCGCACTGAACAACACCATGCCGCACTGAACAACACCATGCCGCACTGAACAACACTATGCCGCACTGAACAACATTATGCCGCACTGAACAACACCATGCCGCACTGAACAACACCATCCCGCACTGAACAACACCATGCCGCATTGAACAACACCATGCCGCACTGAACAACACCATCCTGCACTAAACAACACCATCCCGCATTAAACAACACCATGCCGCACTGAACAACATTATGGCGCACTGGACAACATTATGCCGCACTGAACAACACCATGCCGCACTGAACAACACCATGCCGCACTGAACAACACCATGCCGCACTGAACAACACCATGCCGCACTGAACAACACCATCCTGCACTGAACAACACCTTTCCACACTGAACAACACCATGCCGCACTGAACAACATTATGCCGCACTGAACAACACCATGCCGCACTGAACAACACCATGCCGCACTGAACAACACCATGCCGCACTGAACAACACCATGCCGCAATGAACAACACCATCCCGCACTGAACAACACCATGCCGCATTGAACAACACCATGCCGCACTGAACAACACCATCCCGCACTGAACAACACGATCCCGCACTGAACAACACCATCCCGGACTGAACAACACCATGCCGCACTGAACAACACCATTCCGCACTGAACAACACCATGCCGCACTGAACAACACCATGCCGCACTGAACAACACCATGCCGCACTGAACAACACCATGCCGCACTGAACAACATTATGCCGCACTGAACAACACCATCCCGCACTGAACAACACCATGCCGCACTGAACAACATTATGGCGCACTGAACAACATTATGCCGCACTGAACAACACCATGCCGCACTGAACAACACCATGCCGCACTGAACAACACCATGCCGCACTGAACAACATTATGCCGCACTGAACAACATTATGCCGCACTGAACAACACCATGCCGCACTGAACAACACCATGCCGCACTGAACAACACCATGCCGCACTGAACAACACGACGTCGCACTGAACAACACGACGCCGCACAGAACAACACGACGCCGCACAGAATAACACAATACCGCACAGAACAACACAATACCGCACAAACAGTTTTAGATAATATTACGTCGCAGTCATGTGACGCGGACATGACGTCAATAGGCGGAACTCACGGCAAAATTATAATCCGTGGGCGTGGCTTGCAACAGGAAGTAGGAAAGCGGCAGTTCTGGCAAACAAGACACAGCTGTTAGTAACACGATGACTAACAAGGCAAATATTTTTGTTTTCAGCTTGCAACTTGACCGTCTAGAGCGTACAAGGTAATTACAACTGGTTTTTTTTAGCCCTGAAAAGCAAGGGAGTGTGGCGTTTGGGAGGAATGTCGAACTCGGCGTCTGCTTCCAGCCACAGACGCCAAATTTCGACGATTATTTCGACTGGTCAACGGTTGTAAATTATTGCGTTGACTAAAAACTTTATTTAACTCTACTCTTAACTTTGCCGTTTCAGATATGCGGGTATTACACCGCGGAAATGACGTCAATAGGCTGAACTCTCGCCAAAATTCAAATCTGTGGGCGCAATGGCCTTGAGCGAGACACCGGATACAAACACGACGATTATCAACAGAAATATCTTTATTTTCCGCTTGCAAGTGGACCGTCTAGAGCGTACACGGTAAGTACAACTCATTGTGTTTAAAAAGATTTACGTTTGTGTAGTTTGCGTTGCGTTGTATCTGTGAATGTTGGTTGAGGCTAAATGTTAATGTTTAATTTCATTCCTTTAGGTTCCACGGTGTTTGTTGGCTGTATGTTTTCCACTGCAAGAAGAGGCTCGTATCATTGACCAGCAGGAGCTACAATGGTGAGTACCCCTTTCGTCTTCCATTTATGTTAAACACTTCCTATTTCATGTCTAACAGTACTCGATTTAACAAATAACCATAAATAAATACAGTGTGGGCAGTCACGTTAACATATGTGATTATCCTGCCTAATATGTTTATCACAAATATGTCACTAATCACTAATATGTTTATTTGTTTATCACAACACCTTTGGACCTTCAGCAATCGATTATTTACCTTCATCTACATAGAGACAGAACGATGGTGTCTTAAACATCTCATTCATTTCACCAAATAACTTCACGCAGGTGGATAACGGCCGTCTCGGTCACGCTATGTTGCGTGATGCAGTTTTGAAGAACCAAATGCATTTATTCAATGAATAAGTCAAGCTAGTTCTATGTTTATGATGTTGTAAGTTACGGTACCGATTGAAGTTGAGTTCGAAGCCAGTGGAAAACAGCGCTGCGTTTGTGCTCTCCAGGTACAAATGTTGTGATCTCTGACTGACGACCGGGCGAGACTCGAGTAAGAGATGTCCAAACGAGCTCCGGCAGGGCGGGCCAAGGCGGAGCGAACGGACGCCCTTCAGGCCGCCAATGACGAGCTGAGAACCAAACTGATGGACGTCCAGTTAGAACTTCAGCAGGAGAAGAACAAGGTGAAAACCTCAACAGACAGACACTGCCTGCCTCCCTGCCTGCCTCCCTGCCTGCCTCCCTGCCTGCCTCCCTCCCTCCCTCCCAGTTTTCCCGATGTAGATTAGACATGCGTGTGCCATGACTGTGTCAGCCTACATCAACAAATGCACCGAGGACGTCAGCACCACTAAGAATATCATCACCCGGGGCAACCAACGACCCTGGATGACTGAGGAGGTACGTCAAACGCTACGAGCGCGGAACTCTGCCTTCAAGTCTGGCGACAAGGAGACACTGAGGACAGCGAGAGCCAACTTGAACCGTGCCATCAGGATAGCGAAGCGAGACCGCAGTCGAAAATTTCAGGATCGTTTCCACGACGTCAAAAACATCAAGAGTATGTGGCAAGGCATACGGGCGATTACAGACTACAACTCACCCTCCCCCCCCCGGTGGGTGTAGTTGATGCTGACTTTCTAAATGGTCTAAATAACTTCTTTGGGAGGTTCGAGGCACTAAACGGCACTCCAGCAGTTAAAACTGTCCCCCATCAGGAAGAGGAGGTACTCTGCCTTGACTCCGCCGATGTGTTGAAGACCCTGAGGAGAGTCAACCCCTGTAAGGCCCCTGGCCCCGACAACATTCCTGGGCGTGTGTTCAGGGAATGTGCAAGTCATCTGGCTGGGGTCATCACAGACATTTTTAACACCTCGCTGGGCCAAGCCACAGTGCCGGCGTGCTTTAAGACTGCCTCCATCATTCCGGTGCCGAAGAAACCTCAAATCACCTCATTTAATGATTACCGGCCTGTTGCACTGACTCCGGTTATGATGAAGTGCTTCGAAAGGCTGCTTAAAGGTCACATCGTTTCCAGACTCCCCCTATTATTTGACCCGTTCCAGTTTGCCGACCGGCAAAACCGCTCCACTCAGGACGCCATCTCCTCCGTTCTTCACCTGAGCCTGGCTCACCTGGAGGAGAAGAACACCCATGTGCGGAGGCTGTTCCTGGACTTCAGCTCAGCGTTTAACACCATCATCCCACAGCATCTGGTAGGAAAATTGGAACACCTGGGCTTCAACACCCCCCTTCGCAACTGGCTGCTAGACTTCCTCACCAACAGACCTCAGTCAGTCCGGGTCGGACAGAACACCTCTGATGTCATCACCCTCAGCACAGGCTCCCTTCAGGGCTGCGTCCTGAGCCCCCTGCTGTGCACCCTGATGACACACGACTGCGTCCTCAGGTTCACCACCAATCACATCGTGAAGTCAGCAGACGACACAACGGTGGTGGGGCTCATCAGAGACAACAACGACCTGGACTACAGAGAGGAGGTGGAGCAGCTGGTGGGCTGGTGCAGAGAAAACAGCCTGATCCTGAATGAGGAGAAGATGAAGGAGATCATCGTCGACTTCAGGAAAAAACAGCCTCACCACGCTCCACTGATCATCAACAGCTCAGCTGTGGAGGTGGTCAGCACCACCAAATTCCTGGGGGTCCACATCACAGAAGACCTCACCTGGACTATGAACACTACGGCACTGGTCAAGAGGGCACAGAAGCGCTTGTACTTCCTGCGGAGGATGAGGAGAGCCCACCTGCCCCCACCCATCATGAGGACGTTCTACAGGAGCACCATAGAGAGCATTCTGACAAGCTGTCTCTCTGTGTGGTGTGGAGGCTGCACCGCCTCCGATTGGAAGAACGTGAGGAGAGTGGTGAGGACAGCAGAGAGGATCATAGGGGCTCCTCTTCCCTCCATTCAGGACATTTCATCTCAGCGCTGCATGTCCCGTGCCCGTAACATCATCAATGACCCATCACACCCCCACCATGGACTGTTCTCCCTGCTGCCCTCTGGGAAGAGGTTTGCAGCATCCGCTGCAGGTCCACCAGGTTCTGCAACAGCTTTTTCCCTGCTGTCATCAGACTGTTGAACACTAGAACTGTTGAGCTCTAAACTGAACTCTGCATCACACATTCACAGAACTGTACTTTATGACACTACAGACCTCTATCTTGCACTATCTCGCACTACCAACTTTACTGAACTTGTATAAACCCTTTAAATAGAAGTTTAATACATGGTTTAGCATTCCTCTGCACACTCTTGAATACTGTTTTGCCTACTTGCACTATTGCATAATTATCACTGCTGCACTTTATACTTATTTTTAATATATATATATATATATATATATATATATATATATATATATATATATATATATATATAGTATATATGTATATATATATATTTTCATAGGATATGTTACTTCTATTCAACTGCAATATCACTACTTTGTTGTAAGACGTATGCAACGGAATTTCGTTTTGTATGCACCATGTGCAGACAAGATGACAATAAAGTTTGTCTAAGTCTAAGTCATGTCAGGTCAGCTGTCTGGAGAGAGAGAGAAGTCAGGACCTGCGGGCGGAGCACCACCGTGCCACCGCCGCCATGACGGAACTCAAAAGCAAACTCCATGAGGAGAAGCAGAAAGAGTTAGCCATTACCAGGGAGACATTACTGCGGCAGCATGAAATGGAGCTGATGAGAGTGATCAAAATCAAAGATGGAGAGATCCAGCGACTGAATGCCTTGGTCCTCAGCCTGAGGGACGGCTCCATGGACAAGGTGATCCGCTCTATCCGTGTCTGACTATCCGCACGCCACGTCGGGCTTCGATGCGGCCGCTACCGTATTGTGTAGCTTGTCCCCAGTAAGCGTCGCGGCGCTCCGTTGCGGTCTCAACGGCCCGGTGTGGCGCAATGTCTGCTCAGGTGAGGAGGGGGGGCGCTTTGCTGGCGGAGGTGGAGGAGACGCGGCGGTGTCGGGAGACCGAGCGGTGTCGCCT
Organism: Syngnathus floridae; assembly: GCF_059516105.1. Taxonomy (NCBI): domain Eukaryota; kingdom Metazoa; phylum Chordata; class Actinopteri; order Syngnathiformes; family Syngnathidae; genus Syngnathus; species Syngnathus floridae. The sequence continues at coordinate 12,844,237 of NC_142428.1, read as the reverse complement.
CCACCAGGAGCGCGGAAGAAGCCCTGGCAGCGGCCCAGCAGGCCTGGCAGTCCCGAGCGGCCGAGCTCCGATCGGCTCATCACCAGCATCGGGAGGAGCTGAGCCGAACCAAGAGAGACTGCGAGAGGGAGATCCGCCGACTGGTAGGACTGATCAGATGCGCGGTGCGTGGCTATGTTCCCAATTTCGTTGTATACCTGCAGTGCAATGACACCTAAGGCATTCTATTCTATTCTATTTCACAAGAAGAAAATGTCCGGTTGCTCGCTTCGCTTTTGTCACAGCAAAGGTGTTCTAGTCGATTCAAGAAAAAAATTGGCCGGTTGCTCTCTTTGTTTTTGTCACAATTCTGGCAAATGAGTTTGCCCGCCTGCCTGAGCGCTCCCCGTTTGTACATCCAGACGGATGAGATCAAGCTGAAAGACAGAGCGGTTAGTGTTTTGGATGAAGCCCTGGGGCCGGCCACGTCCACCGCCTTCAGCTGCAGACTCAGGCTGCCGAGCAGCAGATCGCTGCCCTGAGGGATTCCCAAAGGGCGGGCCTAAACTACCCTGGAAGTGGGGTCAACGCCGCTACTAGCAATCCTCTTCATTGCGTAAGCCACCTCATCACACACTTGCAGTACGCATGACTTAGTTCGTTGCTGGAGGAAGGTAGCACAAAAACAGTTTTGAACTTTGAACGAGTGCTTGTGTGTGTGTGTTGCGGGGCGTTTTCAGTCTCAGGAGGATCGGGACACGCGACGGTTTCATCTGAAAATCGCTGAGCTCAGCGCAGTCATCAGGAAACTGGAGGATCGAAACGCCCTGCTTTCTGAAGAGCGCAATGAACTGGTAATTTATTGACGGCACGCTTGGAGGTTTGTGTTAGAGATTTGCTCACTCAAACAATATTTTGCATGAACCACACGGGAGACAAGCAAGTTCTTTTAGACACCTGCAGGTGGAGAGTTCACTCACTCCAGAATGAAGTCTGAACCCTCGTTCCTGCGATGGGATATTTATTAAGAGAAACAGAGTGGGGGTTTGGGTACACTGGCTAAAGCCCTTGTCCTCTAGTCTAAACATGTCAGGGGATGTTTTACGACCTTGTGATAAGGAGGACAAGGTAAGGTATTTATTACCTGTTGCATTCCAACATAATCCTATGATAAAGATAACCTGGAAAACCCTAACATCTCCCTCCTGATTTATCATATGAGTATGTCACCCCAAACAACAAAGACAAGTAAAAAAAAAAAAAACACATATATATGTATAATGAAGAAAGAAGAATAGGAAAAATAAAAAACAACAAACAATGATAGCAACACTTTCCAGTGAAGATGAGGCATTACCTCAACACCCCAGATCAAACTTATTGTGTAAGCGAAAAACCTGCTGGCCAGATGTTATTAGCAGGAAAATTCTTACACGGCCCCGTTGCCACAGGCGACCAGAATGCTATCATTAAAAAAAAGAAAAAGAAAAACAAAGAAACAGTACATCAGCGTATCCATTACTTGCGAAGCATATTTGATGGTCAAATCAACAAGTTTCCGTAATACATGCTCAACAGAACAGCATCTACGCAATCCACATCTCATTATCATTATCACATCTGTCACGTCTAAGAAGTTGTATATGTGCTCGCGTTTTCGTCAGCTGATGATGTTCTAGTCTGTAGGTGAGGTCTGTTACACACCGGCGCACACACTCGTGTCCAGTTGGCAGGCAGCATCGGACTACTCTTGTGACCACAAACCCATGATCCGTACTGAACAGGCACGTGCACTCATAGGATGCAGGTGAGGCAGTGCCTCTGAACTTCTGGATGAAGTAGGTCCCGTCCGATGGTGCAGCCATGTCGGTAGTAGAGCCCTTACACCTTGAAAACGGCTCTCTCATCCTGGCACACAGCGGTGATGTCCAAAACTCCCATCCAGTTTCCTCCTGGAGAGCAGTCGTCGTTAATGCATTTGTGGGTGCTGCAACCTTGGATGCAACATGTGTAGTCAGCAAGACTTGGAATGGTCCCTCCTGTCGTGGCTGGCCCAGTTCCTTCTTTTGATGACTTTGATGTAGACCCAGTCTCCTGGATTGATGGGGTTGTCGACCTGTGAGGAGGAAAGATCAGGCAGCAGTAAATTTGTCTTTGACACAGTTTGAGCGTCCTGATCATATAATCTGCCAAGGACTGTTCTTTATCTGTTGTTTGCAACTCTCGTCGTCAATTGTACTGCCCATTTAACTGGCAAATAGGAATGTTTGCGGGAAGAGTTTGAACACTTCCTAATGATTCCCTTTAACCAAAAACTATTTATGACAGGGGCGTTCCCATTTATTGCCTCCTAGTTTAAAAGAGATTGTCTTACCCATGCTTTCTTTCTCCTCACACGCTCGCACCCACACAGAGTGTGAACACACACACACACACACACACATCTGCATGCACACATACACAAAACGGCATACAAAGTTCAGACGAACGACAACAAGACTGTCACAATTTTACAGAGATTACTCACAAACAGAACACAGACAAAGGGATTCTAATCCATCTCTCATGTAGCTTCTTTTGATAGAATCTCCTATCGGTAACTGTATAGCAGACGTTTTAGCATATAATCCCATACTCTGCTCTCTCACTTCTACTTTTTCCTGTCGGTGCAGTCGTAGGTGGCCCCTATTGCAGTCATTGTCTTGTTAACTGTCGCCGTGTGACTCCTATGCATGATTGTGTGAATGTCAAAAATTGAACGTACCTAACTTTCTGACCATCAGACCTCCACTGTGGTACAAAAAACCTTACTGTTGTATTGAGTAGGTACATTGAGCAACCTAGCTCCCTCCTGACTGCCAAATGTCCTGTTCTAAAAGTTATATAACTCGACCTCTACGTCTTAAGCTTGATGAGCCAAAACACCAGATCTTGCTCTTGTTTCCTACCGTTTTAGCCTATTTGTTTTATCCAAATCCGTTCAACCTCTGATTATAATGCTTTTCTCTGGAGCCCTACGTATTTTTCAAATTTTTATTTATTTGTTTATCAAATCTCCTCAGTTCTGTCAAACTCAGTGCACAATGAATCTCCCTTCCACTTTGAACCAAGCTTCACCAAATTTGGTAACGCCGTACCAAGGAGTGCGATTTGGTTGTCGGACACTCCAAGTCCATATCTTTTTGCCGCACGTCACCCTCTCAAGTTGGTGTTCTTTTGTTGTTGCTTCAGAGCGACCCCATCCATCATTCTTGAATGAGTCCATTGTTCAAATGAGTCAATTTTCATCATTGTGAGTTCCTCCGCTTTTCACTGTCTTTTCTCGTCCCCGAGGATGTTGTCTGTCCTCCGGAGTGTACTTGTCCCCCTCCAAGCAAAGGAGTCTTTTCTTGTCCTTTGCCAAAGGTCAAAGGTGCTTCAGAGCCAGGCACCATTTTGTAGTTGTTCACGGCTGCAGGCGAAGACTCGGATTGGCTTTCAGGGACCCTGACACTGAGAATGACAGGCTGGGACGTCAAACTTGTAAGACTATCTCCAAATGTAGCTGCTTCCATCAGTTTGCTGGTAACGTTTGTTTACCAAACTTCAAATTCTTCTAATAACAGCGGTCTCGTTTTTATATCGTAAATCCTGCAACTCATCCTATTTATTTATTTATTTATTTATTTATTTTTTATTTTTTTTTTTTTTAGCTACATTTTATCTATAGTTCCAATTTAATCGGACAGTATGTTGTCTTCACTATCATTATTGAAAATCAACTCATCGAGGTCTGCTTTCCACATCAAGCCCTGATCTGTATGTCTTGACCTCTCACATGTTATTGTCATGCTTGCTCAAAAATGTGACTTAGAGTATGGTGCTGTGAATTCTCAATATCCCCAATGAAATTGGATCCCACCTCGTAGTTCTTATTGTTCTCATGTTCCTGTTAGCCTGCAATTGTCCAAATCAAAAATGTTTTCTTTTAACTGTCTTTCTTTTGAACCTCTAAATCTCTCGTGTTGCTAACCTATCTACACCAGAACAAAAAAATTTTTACCACAGTTTAACACCAAATGTATTCGAAAATTAATTATCATAAAGTGTTGTATTATTACTATCTTCCAATATCTGTCCTACTCACTCCCTCCTTTTGAGGCTTGGCAACGCCCATGCCTCACACCTTGACAAACTTTTTGGGAGAATGCGTTCTGTACTACATATGATTCCATCATCATTTAATTTGACTTCCTTTCCAAAACGCTTCTCAATTTCTCAGTTCACACATCTTCTACATGTGTTACTGGTTCTCCAGTTTTTTTCTAGTTAATTATCAATCCAAAAGCTACGTGTTTCTTTCTAACATTCAACCTGCACAAAATCACTCTTTCATCAAAGTCGCTCTACTAATTTTCTATAGTAGTCGCCAACGACTTCAACCATTCAACCTTTCATTCAGGCAATCATCCATCAATGCTCATCATATGCATCTCACACAGTCTCCAAAAAGGAGTCATACTATCACATTGGTCCCAATTCATCCAAGCTCACCACACAACATTCATATATCATTTTCAACTCAGGTTTCCTGGTAGAACAATCCACCAGTCCAAAAAAAACTTAACTAAACCAAACAACTGGCAAATTAATCTGAATTTTTTCTTTGTTTTTAAATTTGAAGAACTCAATCTCTCAGATTTAGCTTGCATTTAGAAGTTTGTTTAATCTTATAACACAACCAATCAATTATTCCTATTAAAGGTAGCATTGCAAAATCTTAAATTCACAATTTAGCTCCTTCCAATTCCTGAAAGCATGTTCTGTCGTTCTTTTTTCTTCGAATTTCTCATGTGGGCTCGACACTTAACATGCACTAGTGTGGATTAGTTTCTGCTCGCAAACAGACTTCTCTCTTTTCCTCTCATTTTTTTTTTTTTTTTTTTTCGTCAAATTGTTTCTGTTCTGCGGTGTAAATTGAATAGACAACAGTCTAGCAAATTTCTTTATACTAAAAGTTTAGGCAATCTTCATCAATTTGGGACTTTAACTTTAACTTTAACACATACGCACACACATGCACAGCTCTCGCGTGCAGAAGGTAGGTTCCAGCAACAATGATTCGTCACAGGCTGGCCATTTCCTGTGGTCGATCATGAGCTGGTCCCTCCCATGCACACGAGGACAGCACATTCTAATTTTATTTATTTATCTTCTAGAAGCAAGTTGCATTTCTTTACCACTTGATTTGCATATTTTAACTTTAGTGTAACGCAAATTGAGCTCTAGTCATTTGTAATTTGGGCATACAAACAGCATTGTCATACTTCTTGGATGGACAAGACTTCTAATAATCTAAAAAAATTCTAATAATCTGACAATGACATGTTTCTCAGTCATATGGGCATCTATTCTTTCTTTCTCGGTATGAGCATAAGCGGTCTAAGAGGAGGAAGCTTGTCATGCTAAAAATTTGGCTTTTCCTCTGCCCCTTCCTGCACCCTTTGATTGATATTGCTTTGCAGAACGACACTCTCGTGCAAAGTGTCCTCGTCTCCCACAGTTCCAACAGTTGTCTGAATCTGATGGGGGTTTTGATTTGAATAGTGGCTTGCGACGTTGTTGGTATCTAACTCTTCCTCTGCCCCTTTGGGAACTTTGGTAGAAGATTGTTGTATCTTCATTTAGATCATTATCATCATCTAGATGAAATACATCAAAACTTCTGCCTTTCTCAATCCCTTTGTCAGCGTCTCTGGGCCACTGCATGTTTTTTGTAAACCAAGCAGTGTCCGCTTCCACCAAGTGTTTCCTCACCCAACTGCCCAAGTCAGGGGGGAAACCAGTGAGGAGCGGAATTTTAAGATGTTGCTGATAAGCACTCTCATCTGCATCATTGAATGGGATGCCACTATGTACCCAGAATTCTTTTTCAAATCTCAATTGAATGGCGGCTTCATCACTTTTCAACTTTCCATCTTTTGTCTTTTGGATTTGTTCTCTTCTTTCTTGTGAAGCTTTCAACCACATTTTAGCACAATCCAATTCTCTCTCTTTTCTTTTCTTTTTCAGTCCATTTTTCTTTCTTTCCACGCTCTCTTCTAAAACATCAGCTACTATCTTCCACACTTCAACTTTCAATTTCCCTTCTACTCCATACTTTTTCTTCCACTTTGGCATATATTGCATACAATTAAGAAATCTACTCGCCATGTACTTCTCATCTCCGTCAAGAGGTAGAGATTTACCGTTTTTATTTCCCATATTAATTCTAGTAGGTTTAGGTTATACAATTACTTCTTCTCAAAAATATTATTATTATTATTACTTATTTATTTATTTGAGGATCCTCAATGCAGGTTTAAATTGACCTTTCAACAAATTACTAGCTTGTATTATTGCCGTGGATCAATGCTAGAACTGCTATTTAGTCAATTTATCCTATCAGTCACACACTCAATCACACAAGTTATCCCTGCCTACGCGAAGTCCTCCCTTTCTGCATAAAAAAGGGAGCTGCTTCATCCAGTGAGGGGACTCTACAACACCCCCCACCTTCCCTGGAAACTAAAGACAAAAGTCCTTGTCCCCAGCCCTGCCAACGCGAAGTTGTACTCTTTAGAATAGTGGTCGTCAAATAATGAACCACGGAGGTACTGAGATTTTATAACAGTTTGAGAACCACTGCTCCAAAAGAGACACCTCATCCAGAGGGGGACTCTACAACACCCCCTCCTTCCACAAAATTTACTTTTTCCTGTGCACTTCTACCTTTTTACGCGTTTCACAAACAACAACACAATCACACAGCTTCAGGCCTTTAACTTACTTGTCCCCTTGGTTCGTTGCACTGCCGGGTCCCGTCAATCCACCTCTGTCAGACGAAGGCAGACCTAAGATGCTGGCCCAGCGAAGAATTCTCTTCCCAGGACTTTCTTCTCCAGGTCCTCCTAATGGACGCTGGCTTGTCGACAATGCAGCACGTCCTCCTTCGTCAGCCAGATAGCGGGTATGAGGGATCCCGGGTTTCGGCACCAAAATGTTAGAGATTTGCTCACTCAAACAATATTTTGCATGAACCACACGGGAGACAAGCAAGTTCTTTTAGACACCTGCAGGTGGAGAGTTCACTCACTCCAGAATGAAGTCTGAACCCTCGTTCCTGCGATGGGATATTTATTAAGAGAAACAGAGTGGGGGTTTGGGTACACTGGCTAAAGCCCTTGTCCTCTAGTCTAAACATGTCAGGGGATGTTTTACGACCTTGTGATAAGGAGGACAAGGTAAGGTATTTATTACCTGTTGCATTCCAACATAATCCTATGATAAAGATAACCTGGAAAACCCTAACAGTTTGCGCTACGTTTGATGCGCGCCATCCAGCGAGGCACCCATTGCGCTTGCTTATTAGTTGAGCGGCGCGGCGAGTCGGTTGCCTGGTAGATGTCTTTTATTGGGAGCCAAAGCCACGATTCCGTTCAAACCGATGCAAAAGGAATGGATACGTTCTGGCCCGCGTGTTGTGCGTCTTTCACATCCCGCACTTCATGCTTGCAGCTAAAGCGACTGAGAGAAACAGAAAGCCAGTTTCTGCCACTCCTGTACAAAAACAAACGCCTGAGCAGGAAGAATGAAGAACTCTCGCTGGTGCTGTGTCGCCTTGAAAACAAAGTGCGCTTTGTCACCCAGGAGAACGAGGAGATGGCAAGCTTGGTAAGTCGACGCGGACAACGGCGGCGTGCCAACAGAGTCCACTGCATTTGTGTTCCACAGAGAAGGCCTAGTTCGCTCAATGACCTGGACCGCGGTTGCGGCCAGCAGGACGGTGAAATGGAGTTCCTTCAAGTTGTGGAGCAGCGGCACATCATCGACGACTTGTCCAAGGTCTTCAGGCAGGCGACTCGGTGCACGTACGGCAGCGCCGCGCTCGCTCGCTGTCGCCAGGAAACCTTTTCCGTCCAAAGCTTGGCCGGCGGCCGCCATCCAAAAAATTGGCCCCTTAAATTCCGACCTTTCAAGCAGGAGCATTGTGCGCACGCGTTTGAACACGCTTTAGACTTGTTTTGCCGTTTTCAGCAGCTCAAAGCTCCCGTTTTGTCAGCGCCTTTGCCACTCGCTGTGCGCTGAAAACGACGGACTTGCCCGGCTGCTCAGCCCGTCAACCATGAGCCGCGAGCGCGACGTCATTGTCCGTAGGCAGCTAGTGGCAAAATGCACCCTGTTAGAGTTGCGCTCGCTCCAACTTATTTTGCAAGAACCACACGGGAGACAAGTAAGTTCTTTTGGACACCTGCAGGTGGAGAGTCCATCCGTTGTACGAATGAAGTCTGACTCTCGGCTCCTGCACGAGCATTTTAATTAAGAGAAACAGGGTGGGTGTAAGAGTGGATTGAATAGAGGAAGCCCTTGACCTCTAGTCAAAACATAGCAAGGGGTGTTTTACGACTTTGTGTAGGAAGGGATAAGCGATAGGGATAAATAAGGGATAAATAATATTATTTATTACAGGTCGCAGTCAAAGTCAAAGCAACACAATGATACGATAAAGATAATCTGGAAAACCCTGACACACCCTGTAGTTGTCACTTTTGGAAAAGACGAGCGTCCCTCCAATCATCGCCGGTGACGTGTTTTTCAGGCTCTGGAGACAGGAGCTCATGTCAGAAATGTCATTGTGAGTCGCGTTTGTTTCTACGCCGGAGCCGTTCGTTCCCTTTGCATCCAAAGAATCTCAAAGGCGGATTATTTGTGTCGACAGGAGAGAGATTTGCTGCTACGATACCGACGTCGAGAATCTCTGAGGAGGAACAAAGCGTGAGGTCCTGCAAGGTGAGTCTGTTTGTTTGCGGCTGCTTGGTGTTGCGCAAGATGAAATGGCCTTTTTCTCGCTATCGTTCCTCTCGTCGATTCATCGTGAGGTGTCGCTTCAGTTTGTTCAGAGAGATGTTCGCTTCCGCGCCCGCAGGTCATCGAAACATTTTACGGCTACGACGAAGACGTGTTGGTGGACTCGGACGGATCGTCCTTGTCTTTTCACACCGACAGAACCCCCGACACGGAACCCGAAGAGGTAGCCCGCCATTTCTGCCAGCGTATTGGCACCAAACATTCCTCTTCAGCCTGGAATCGGACTCGTCTTTGCGTCGCGGGTGCTTTGTCGCCGGTCTGACTGATTCTGGTACTAGTGCTGTGTTGCATTGGTGTGTGCATGAAGAGGCGGAGCTTCGCTACCGCCAGCTGACGCAAGAATATCAAGCGCTGCAACGAGCCTACGCTCTGCTAGCCCAGACCAGCGAAAGGGGACTACGACGCCGAGAAGGAGATCAAGGTGGCGCCCCTTCCCGCAACCCCCGGCCGGGTCGCAGCCTCCCCGTTCTCACCCAGCCTCGGGTGTTCTCTGGTCTGAAAGGAGGAGGAGGAGCCTCCCTCCTCCTCCTTTCAGACCAGAGAAAAGCTGATGGTAGAAATGGGTCACTATCAAAGCAGAGTAGCAGATCTGGAGTCAGCGCTGAAGCAACAAGGACAGGTAAGCTCATCAATGAGCACACCTTTTTCTCAGACAAAATAGCTACATTCTTCAGTCACTCATCCGTCTGGCATTACTGGACCAACCCCCCCCCCCCCCCCCCCCCGAACGTGGCTGGGAAAATGCGGAGAAAAGCAAATGTCATTTTCCAGTCAACCAAAGAATTTGTGGATGAAAATGACACAACATTCCAAAGCTGTCCACGCGTTTGTCTCTTCTAGAATGTCAAGTGGGTGGAGGAGAAGCAGCTGCTGCGTCAGAGCAATCAGCAGTTGGCCGAAAAGGTGACGGAAAGAAAGGCGCTGGGCGGAGTCGCTTGGCGTCACACCTGTCGGGAAGCCCCGCAGATGAGGTCTGACTGTCTTTTCAGGTCAGGCGGATGGAGGCGGAAGAAGCGCGTCTGAAAGAGCACATCCAGGATATCCGAGACCAAAACGAACTGCTTGAGTTCCGCATCCTGGAGATGGAGGTGGGAAGACTCGCACAAGCGTGTTGAGGCCAGAGATGTGACGGACGGACGGACGGACGGACGGATGCATGCCTCTGCCTTTCAGGAGAGGGAGTGGCGCTCCCCCGTCTTGAAGTTTCTGCAAGTCCGTTTCCCAGACGGCCTCAGCCCTTTGCAGATCTACTGCGAGGCCGAGGGCGTGAGCGTACGTAAGGCGTCCCTCGCAACCCTAACCTTAACCCGAGGTCCCAGAACACCTTACATTGCTCCTTGCGCCTTTCCCCCGGACATCGTCATCAGTGATCTGATGAAGAAGCTGGACATCCTGGGCTATAACGCCGTAAGTGTATGTCGAACTCCTTATGTTCGCACTCCACGAGACTCGGCGGCTCAAATGTGACTTTTGGAAGGCTTTGCGCTGAAAGAAGCTTGTTGACGCTGTGCCTTTGGGCTCTTGCAGAATCTCACCAACGAGGAGCAGGTGGTCGTGATTCACGCCAGGACCCTTCTCACCCTAGCCGAGAAGGTAACGCGCACGTCCACGCACGCTCTCGCATTCTGCTTATGTGACAGCAGCCTTTCCTCAGTGGTTAGAATACATCAAAGTGACCAAGTCAGCACTTCAACAGAAGATGTTGGACATTGAAAGTGAGAAGGTAGACAGACACGCGACATCAGCCAAGGGGAACTCCGGCAATGTGCCCCAACAATTCTGACCTTGAGCTGTGCTAGGATATGTTCTGCAAGCAGAAGGGCTACCTGGATGAAGAGTTGGACTTCAGGAAGTGTTCCATGGACCAGGCTCATAAGGTAAGCCGCCCTCAAATCTCCCGCCGGACCACTGATGGACGAGGATTGCGGCCCAGAGGATCCTGGAGCTGGAGGCCATGTTGTACGAGGCGCTACCGCAGCGGGACTGCCCCGCCACGGACGGCGAAAAAGCCAGCCACGCTGGCGTGAATGACGTGCTGACGGCGGATCAGAGAGAAGAGCTTAGGAGCGCCGTGGACCAATGGAAGCGAGCCCTGATGTGCGAGTTGAGGGAGCGCGACGCTTGCATCCTCCAAGAGAGAATGGATCTGCTGCACAGCGCGCAACAGGTAAGGGCCCAAAGCCAGCCCGGCACTTACTTGCACGCTTACTGGCTTTTGAATGCCACTTTCCATTTGTCCGTCCTAGAGGAACAAAGAGCTGAAAGAATTCATCGAAGCTCAGAAGAGACAAATCAAACAATTGGAGGAGAAGTTTCTGTTTCTCTTTCTATTCTTCTCCTTGGCCTTCATTCTGTGGCCCTAACACCAGCTGGTGAGTGAGCTCCAGCGGCACCGCACTCGACACCTCCGATACACTGCCAGCCGGTCTCAGACGTTGGCAGACGCTCCGATGCCAACGTATACCCCCCGCCACGGTGACAGAGGCACCGCGTCACACCGGCGCTCATCCAATCAGAAGGCAGGAAAAGCAAATTCACATGCAGGGCACTTTTGAACCAGAAGAGAGCGCCACAAAAAACGGTTGTTGCCCCAAACGCGCACTAAAAAGGGTCAGAATAACAAGAGTCCCACTGGCCAGCCGGGGCCACCCGTCCAGCTGTTTCTTCAGGGGGGAAAAAAATTGGAGTCACCGGTGAGTACATTTTGCATTTAGCTCTGCTTTTCTGCTTCTGTCTTCAAGTGTGTGGCATCCTGCGATCAAAGAGTCAGCCAACCCCAAAGCGGTTGACCTCAACGTCCCACCACCATGCCTACCAGAGCAGGTGACGTGATGCTTTGGACATCCTTCCGTCTCAGATGCCCAAAAGTACTCTTTGCCACATCTGCGGCAATACGGTGTCTTTTCAAAGGTGCAAATAAATCCAGCGTGGGCGGAACACGCACGTCTTCGGTTTTTCCCGCTTTGTTTGTGTGACAGCTGTTGTGAAAATTTTATACAAATAAAGTTGTATAGTACAGGTTTGGCCAAGCCGCAACTCCCGAACCGCATGCGGCTCTTTTATGTTCATATCAACATTTGTGTGTGTGTGTGTGTGTGTGGGGGGGGGGGGGGGGGGTTGTGCGTGTTGGCTTCACTTGAGTTCAATTTGGTATTTTGGTCAAAAGCGCATGTGGTGAAATTCCACAAAGTAGGATGGGCAAACACATTTCTTTAAACTATGAGTGTCAATTGGGCTCTCGAAATGGCAGGGAAAAGATGCACAGCAAAACGAAAATACGTAGATGAACACAGGACGTTTTAATCAGAGTGGGAAAGTTTCTATTTTTTGTTGAACGTGATGGCAAACCATTCTGCCTGATATGTCAGACCTCAGCGCATTTCAAAGATTCAAATCTTCAGCGCCATGCACTTCAGCTCACTCCATGCTAACATTGATCAGGCGTCGAACCCGCATCATCATGCTTAAGAGGTGGCCATGCTAACCAGTGCGCCATTATGTCAACGCATAATAACTAAGTCTACTGGTCAAAACAGCGGTTACTATATGACGTCGCTACGTCGTGGTCACGTGACGCAGACAAGACGTCAATGGACGTGGGCAGAGTTAACTTGTTTAAAAGGGAGTAGGCAGAAGAAATATTTAATTTATTTAAATCTATTTTGAGTGCACACCATTATGCCAATGCATAACAACTGTAAATCTACTAAACAAAACAGCGGTTGCTATATGACATCTGCCACGTCGTGGTCACGTGACATACGTGACGTCGATGGGCGTAACTTTCGCCGGAATTCAAATCCGCGGGGAGAGTTAACTTGTTTAAAAGAGAGTGGGCAGAAGAATTATTTAATTTATTTAAATCTATTTGGTGTGTGCGCCATTATGTCAATGCATAACAACTGTAAGTCTACTAAACAAAACAGCGGTTGCTATTTGACGTCTGCCACGTCGTGGTCACGTGACGCGGACGTGACGTCGACGCCTACTTTACATCCCACCGATCACAGGACTCCTCGGCTGCATAACCGTGCCCCCTTCCCAACCAATCGGATTTGCTATACGCGAAAACGACGCCAATGGAAAGAGCTTCCGCCCAAATTTAAATCCGTGGGCGTGGCTCGCAGCAGGAAGTAGGAAAATGGCGGCGATGTTGACAAAGACACAGCGGATGGTAACATACGACTAACAAGAGAAATATTTTTATTTTCTGCTTGCAACTGGACCGTCCAGAGCGTACACGGTAAGTACAACTCATCGTTTTTAAAAAGAAGTACTTTTGTTGCCCTGAAAAGCGAGTGAGCGTGGCGTTTGTGGGGGACGTCGAATTTCGACGATTCTTTCTGGTCAACGGTTGTAAATGATTGTGTTGATTAAAAAAGAAAACTTGATGTAACTCTACTTTTAACTGCCGTTTCAGATAGATTTGGAATTGCATCACATCCAATTTTGCCTAGAGCGTACACGGTAAGTAACACTCGTTGTGTTTAAGGAGATTTACGTTTGTAATAGCAGAAGTGTAGCCGCGTTGCGTTGTACGTGTGAATGTTGGTCCGGGCGAAATGTTAATGTTTAATTTCATTCCTTTAGGTTCCACGGTGTTTGTTGGCTGCAAGTTTTCCACTGCAAGAAGAGGCTCGTATCATTGACCAGGAGCGAGCTACAATGGTGAGTAGCCATAACATTTATGTTAAACACTTCCTATTTCATGTCTAACAGTACTTGATTTAACAAATAACCATAAATAAATACAGTGTGGGCACTGAAGTTAACATATGTGATTATACTGCCTAATCTGTCACGGAGTAGATTGTTGCAAAGTAATATAAGATCCAAAGTTGTAATTCAGAATAGTTTTCAAAAGAAGGCCATTAGAATTATATACAAGTCTGATTACCCTGAACAAGCTATTAATTAAATCACAAATTCTTCAATTCAAAGATTTGGTAGATTATCAGACAAATAATGTCTAACAGTAATTGATTTAACACATCACGATAAGTAGATTGAGTGTGGGGACTCTCAAGTTAACATATGTGATTATACTGCCTAATCTGTTACAGAGTATGTTGTTGCCAAGTAATGTAGAATAGATCCAAAGTAGTAATCCAGAATAGTTTTGAAGAGGCCATTAGAATGATAAACAAATCTGATTACCTTGAACATAATAACAAGCTAAGTGTTTAATATGTCCTATGAAGTCAAAATTGGGCACCATCATGTGGTGAAATTTGGAATTGCATCACATCCAATTTTGCCTGGGAACAAACAGATTACATAAATCTTAGTTTTGAATAAGCCACTCCTTCTCAAACAAGTAAACTCTGCCCATTTTGCGCAGTAGATGTTCTGTTAATATCTAGTATTTATACAAAGTCATAATTTAAATTGCTTTCAACCTTCATTCATCGGTTCAACCAACATTACTCGCTCTTATTACCAACTTGTATTGATTTAACTAAGCGTTTAATACTTCCTATCAGGTCTCAAATCGAGATTTGGCAAAATACAATTTCAGCAAATCCAATTTTGCCAGGGAACAAAAATAGATTAAATAAACTAAATAAGTCCTCTTCCCATTAAATAAATCAGAAAAGTCTGTCTTGTAACCAGTCCTCTTCAAACAAGTAAAGTCTGCCCATTTTGTGCCGTAGATTTTGTGTCTATGCCTAGTATTTAAACAAAATCATAATTTAAACGACTTCTTTCCTTCATTCACTTTGGAAATTTGGAATTGCAGCAAATCGAATTTTGGCAGGGAACAAAAATAGATCAATTAAACTAAATAAGTCTTCTTCCCATTAAATAAATTAAAAAAGTCTGTCTTGTAACCAGTCCTTTTCAAACAAGTAAAGTCTGCCCATTTTGTGCCGTCGATTTTGTGTTAATGCCTAGTATTTATACAAAATCATAATTTAAAGGACTTCATTCCTTCATTCACTTTGGAAATTTGGAATTGCAGCACATCAAATTTTGCCTGGGAAGAAAAGTAGATTAAATAAATTTAATAAGTCTTACTACTTCCCATTAAATAAATTAAATACGTCTTACTTGTTCCCACTCCTTTTCAAAACAGTAGTTTAAAACGAGGGCCCTTCACTCAATCTTTAACCTCAACCCCGCACGTTGTGTTGTATCTGTGAATGTTGGTTGTGGCCAAATGATAGTTTTCTTTCATTCGTTTAGGTTCCAAGAAAACTTGATGTAACTCTACTTTTAACTGCCGTTTCAGATAAGCGGGTATTACGTCGCAGTCAAATGCCGCGGATATGACGTAATTGCCCGAACCTCCGCCAAAATTCAAATCTGTTGGCGCGATGGCCGTGAGCCACTGAGCAGCGACGATTATCAACAGAAATATCTTTATTTTCTGCTTGCAACTGGACCGTCTAGAGCGTACACGGTAAGTAACACTCATTGTGTTTAAGGAGATTTACGTTTGTAATAGCAGAAGTGTAGCCGCGTTGCGTTGTACGTGTGAAAATTGGTCGAGGCGAAATGTTAATGTTTAATTTCATTCCTTTAGGTTCCACGGTGTTTGTTGGCTGCAAGTTTTCCACTGCAAGAAGAGGCTCGTATCATTGACCAGGAGCGAGCTACAATGGTGAGTAGCCATAACATTTATGTTAAACACTTCCTATTTCATGTCTAACAGTACTTGATTTAACAAATAACCATAAATAAATACAGTGTGGGCACTGAAGTTAACATATGTGATTATACTGCCTAATCTGTCACGGAGTAGATTGTTGCAAAGTAATATAAGATCCAAAGTTGTAATTCAGAATAGTTTTCAAAAGAAGGCCATTAGAATTATATACAAGTCTGATTACCCTGAACAAGCTATTAATTAAATCACAAATTCTTCAATTCAAAGATTTGGTAGATTATCAGACAAATAATGTCTAACAGTAATTGATTTAACACATCACGATAAGTAGATTGAGTGTGGGCACTCTCAAGTTAACATATGTGATTATACTGCCTAATCTGTTACAGAGTATGTTGTTGCCAAGTAATGTAGAATAGATCCAAAGTAGTAATCCAGAATAGTTTTGAAGAGGCCATTAGAATGATAAACAAATCTGATTACCTTGAACATAATAACAAGCTAAGTGTTTAATATGTCCTATGAAGTCAAAATTGGGCACCATCATGTGGTGAAATTTGGAATTGCATCACATCCAATTTTGCCTGGGAACAAACAGATTACATAAATCTTAGTTTTGAATAAGCCACTCCTTCTCAAACAAGTAAACTCTGCCCATTTTGCGCAGTAGATGTTCTGTTAATATCTAGTATTTATACAAAGTCATAATTTAAATTGCTTTCAACCTTCATTCATCGGTTCAACCAACATTACTCGCTCTTATTACCAACTTGTATTGATTTAACTAAGCGTTTAATACTTCCTATCAGGTCTCAAATCGAGATTTGGCAAAATACAATTTCAGCAAATCCAATTTTGCCAGGGAACAAAAATAGATTAAATAAACTAAATAAGTCCTCTTCCCATTAAATAAATCAGAAAAGTCTGTCTTGTAACCAGTCCTCTTCAAACAAGTAAAGTCTGCCCATTTTGTGCCGTAGATTTTGTGTCTATGCCTAGTATTTAAACAAAATCATAATTTAAACGACTTCTTTCCTTCATTCACTTTGGAAATTTGGAATTGCAGCAAATCGAATTTTGGCAGGGAACAAAAATAGATCAATTAAACTAAATAAGTCTTCTTCCCATTAAATAAATTAAAAAAGTCTGTCTTGTAACCAGTCCTTTTCAAACAAGTAAAGTCTGCCCATTTTGTGCCGTCGATTTTGTGTTAATGCCTAGTATTTATACAAAATCATAATTTAAAGGACTTCATTCCTTCATTCACTTTGGAAATTTGGAATTGCAGCACATCAAATTTTGCCTGGGAAGAAAAGTAGATTAAATAAATTTAATAAGTCTTACTACTTCCCATTAAATAAATTAAATACGTCTTACTTGTTCCCACTCCTTTTCAAAACAGTAGTTTAAAACGAGGGCCCTTCACTCAATCTTTAACCCCAACCCCGCACGTTGTGTTGTATCTGTGAATGTTGGTTGTGGCCAAATGATAGTTTTCTTTCATTCGTTTAGGTTCCAAGAAAACTTGATGTAACTCTACTTTTAACTGCCGTTTCAGATAAGCGGGTATTACGTCGCAGTCATGTGCCGTGGATATGACGTAATTGCCCGAACCTCCGCCAAAATTCAAATCTGTTGGCGCGATGGCCGTGAGCCACTGAGCAGCGACGATTATCAACAGAAATATCTTTATTTTCTGCTTGCAACTGGACCGTCTAGAGCGTACACGGTAAGTAACACTCATTGTGTTTAAGGAGATTTACGTTTGTAATAGCAGAAGTGTAGCCGCGTTGCGTTGTACGTGTGAAAATTGGTCGAGGCGAAATGTTAATGTTTAATTTCATTCCTTTAGGTTCCACGGTGTTTGTTGGCTGCAAGTTTTCCACTGCAAGAAGAGGCTCGTATCATTGACCAGGAGCGAGCTACAATGGTGAGTAGCCATAACATTTATGTTAAACACTTCCTATTTCATGTCTAACAGTACTTGATTTAACAAATAACCATAAATAAATACAGTGTGGGCACTGAAGTTAACATATGTGATTATACTGCCTAATCTGTCACGGAGTAGATTGTTGCAAAGTAATATAAGATCCAAAGTTGTAATTCAGAATAGTTTTCAAAAGAAGGCCATTAGAATTATATACAAGTCTGATTACCCTTAACATAACAACAAGCTATTAATTAAATCACAAATTCTTCAATTCAAAGATTTGGTAGATTATCAGACAAATAATGTCTAACAGTAATTGATTTAACATCACGATAAGTAGATTGAGTGTGGGCACTCTCAAGTTAACAGATATGATTATACTGCCTAATCTGTTACAGAGTATGTTGTTGCCAAGTAATGTAGAATAGATCCAAAGTAGTAATCCAGAATAGTTTTGAAGAGGCCATTAGAATAATAAACAAATCTGATTACCTTGAACATAATAACAAGCTAAGTGTTTAATATGTCCTATGAAGTCAAAATTGGGCACCATCATGTGGTGAAATTTGGAATTGCATCACATCCAATTTTGCCTGGGAACAAACAGATTAAATAAATCTTAGTTTTGAAGAAGCCACTCCTTCTCAAACAAGTAAACTCTGCCCATTTCGCGCAGTAGATGTTCTGTTAATATCTAGTATTTATACAAAGTCATAATTTAAATTGCTTTCAACCTTCATTCATCGGTTCAACCAACATTACTCGCTCTTATTACCAACTTGTATTGATTTAACTAAGCGTTTAATACTTCCTATCAGGTCTCAAGGCAAGATTTGGCAAAATACAATTTCAGCAAATCCAATTTTGCCAGGGAACAAAAATAGATTAAATAAACTAAATAAGTCTTCTTCCCATTAAATAAATCAGAAAAGTCTGTCTTGTAACCAGTCCTCTTCAAACAAGTAAAGTCTGCCCATTTTGTGCCGTAGATTTTGTGTCTATGCCTAGTATTTAAACAAAATCATAATTTAAACGACTTCTTTCCTTCATTCACTTTGGAAATTTGGAATTGCAGCAAATCGAATTTTGGCAGGGAACAAAAATAGATCAATTAAACTAAATAAGTCTTCTTCCCATTAAATAAATTAAAAAAGTCTGTCTTGTAACCAGTCCTTTTCAAACAAGTAAAGTCTGCCCATTTTGTGCCGTCGATTTTGTGTTAATGCCTAGTATTTATACAAAATCATAATTTAAAGGACTTCATTCCTTCATTCACTTTGGAAATTTGGAATTGCAGCACATCAAATTTTGCCTGGGAAGAAAAGTAGATTAAATAAATTTAATAAGTCTTACTACTTCCCATTAAATAAATTAAATACGTCTTACTTGTTCCCACTCCTTTACAAAAAAGTAGTTTAAAACGAGGTCCCTTCACTCCACCTTTAACCCTATTTATTCACCTTCTAGGCTAAGTGTTAAAGGCTAAGTGTTAAAGGCTAAGTGTTAAAGGCTAAGTGTTAGAGGCTAAGTGCCAGAGGCTAGGCGCCAGAGGCGAGTTTTTGTGGGCTGAAGTTTTAGTGGGGTTAGTGTGAATACAATCCAAAAGAATACAACAGAATACAATACAATAGAATATAATACATAGATTAAATTCAATAGCTCTTACTACTTCCCATTAAATAAATTAAATACGTCTTACTTGTTCCCAATCCTTTTCAAAAAAGTAGTTTAAAACGAGGGCCCTTCACTCAACCTTTAACCTCAACCCCGCACGTCACATTGTGTTGTATCTGTGAATGTTGGTTGTGGCCAAATGATAGTTTTCTTTCATTCGTTTAGGTTCCACGGTGTTTGTTGGCTATGTTTTCCACTGTCAGAAGGATGAAAATACAAAGTACAACGCTTGGACGTGGGCGAAGACGTCACCGGTGAGTCCTTCCTTCCTATTTATTTACCTTCTAGATGCTAGAGGCTAAGTGTTAGAGGCTAAGTGTTAGAGGCTAAGTGTTAAACACAATACGAACAACACAACGATACTGCACTGAACAACACGATACCGCACTGAGAAACACGATACCGCACTGAACAACACGATACCGCACTGAACAACACCATGCCGCACTGAACACCATGCCACACTGAACAACACCATCCCGCACTGAACAACACCATGCCGCACTAAACAACACCATGCCGCACTGAACAACACCATGCCTCACTGAACGACACCATGCCGCACTGAAAGACACCATGCCGCACTGAACGACACCATGCCGCACTGAAAGACACCATCCCGCACTGAACACCATGCCGCACTGAACAACACCATCCTGCACTGAACAACACCATCCCGCACTGAACAACACCATGCCGCACTGAACAACATTATGCCGCACTGAACATTATGCCGCACTGAACAACACCATGCCGCACTGAACAACACCATGCCGCACTGAACAACATTATGCCGCACTGAACAACACCATGCCGCACTGAACAACACCATGCCGCACTGAACAACACCATGCCGCACTGAACAACATTATGCCGCACTGAACAACACCATGCCGCACTGAACAACACCATCCTGCACTGAACAACACCATTCCGCATTGAACACCATGCCGCACTGAACAACACCATCCCGCACTGAACAACACCATCCCGCACTGAACAACACCATGCCGCACTGAACAACATTATGCCGCACTGAACAACATTATGCCGCACTGAACAACACCATGCCGCACTGAACAACACCATGCCGCACTGAACAACACCATGCCGCACTGAACAACATTATAACGCACTGAACAACACCATCCCGCACTGAACAACACCATGCCGCACTAAACAACATTATGCCGCACTGAACAACATTATGCCGAAATGAACAACACCATGCCGCACTGAACAACACCATGCCGCACTGAACAACACCATCCTGCACTGAACAACACCATCCCGCACTGAACAACACCATGCCGCACTGAACAACACCATGCCGCACTGAACAACACCATGCCGCAATGAACAACACCATCCCGCACTGAACAACATTATGCCGCACTGAACAACATTATGCCGCACTGAACAACACCATGCCGCACTGAACAACACCATGCCGCACTGAACAACACCATCCTGCACTGAACAACACCATCCCGCACTGAACAACACCATGCCGCACTGAACAACATTATGGCGCACTGAACAACATTATGCCGCACTGAACAACACCATGCCGCACTGAACAACACCATGCCGCAATGAACAACACCATGCCGCAATGAACAACACCATCCCGCACTGAACAACAGCATGCCGCACTGAGCAACACCATGCCGCACTGAACAACACCATCCTGCACTGAACAACACCATGCCGCACTGAACAACACCATTCCGCACTGAACAACACCATGCTGCACTGAACAACATTACGCTGCACTGAACAACACCATGCCGCACTGAACAACACCATGCCGCACTGAACAACACCATGCCGCATTGAACAACACCATGCCGCATTGAACAACACCATGCCGCACTGAACAACACCATCCTGCACTGAACAACACCATGCCGCATTGAACAACACCATGCCGCACTGAACAACACCATCCTGCACTGAACAACACCATCCCGCACTGAACAACACCATCCCGCATTGAACAACACCATCCTGCACTGAACAACACCATGCCGCACTGAACAACACCATGCCGCACTGAACAACACCATTCCGCACTGAACAACACCATGCCGCACTGAACAACACCATCCCGCACTGAACAACACCATCCCGCACTGAACAACACCATCCTGCACTGAACAACACCATCCTGCACTGAACAACACCATGCCGCACTGAACAACACCATGCCGCACTGAACAACACCATGCCGCACTGAACAACACCATGCCGCACTGAACAACATTATGCCGCACTGAACAACATTATGTCGCACTGAACAACACCATGCCGCACTGAACAACACCATGCCGCACTGAACAACACCATGCCGCACTGAACAACACCATGCCGCACTGAACAACACCATGCCGCACTGAACAACACCATGCCGCACTGAACAACACCATGCCGCACTGAACAACACCATGCCGCACTGAACAACATTATGCCGCACTGAACAACACCATGCCGCACTGAACAACACCATCCTGCACTGAACAACACCATTCCGCATTGAACACCATGCCGCACTGAACAACACCATCCCGCACTGAACAACACCATCCCGCACTGAACAACACCATGCCGCACTGAACAACATTATGCCGCACTTAACAACATTATGCCGCACTGAACAACACCATGCCGCACTGAACAACACCATGCCGCACTGAACAACACCATGCCGCACTGAACAACATTATAACGCACTGAACAACACCATCCCGCACTGAACAACACCATGCCGCACTAAACAACATTATGCCGCACTGAACAACATTATGCCGAAATGAACAACACCATGCCGCACTGAACAACACCATGCCGCACTGAACAACACCATCCTGCACTGAACAACACCATCCCGCACTGAACAACACCATGCCGCACTGAACAACACCATGCCGCACTGAACAACACCATGCCGCAATGAACAACACCATCCCGCACTGAACAACATTATGCCGCACTGAACAACATTATGCCGCACTGAACAACACCATGCCGCACTGAACAACACCATCCTGCACTGAACAACACCATCCCGCACTGAACAACACCATGCCGCACTGAACAACACCATGCCGCACTGAACAACATTATGCCGCACTGAACAACACCATGCCGCACTGAACAACACCATCCTGCACTGAACAACACCATTCCGCATTGAACACCATGCCGCACTGAACAACACCATCCCGCACTGAACAACACCATCCCGCACTGAACAACACCATGCCGCACTGAACAACATTATGCCGCACTGAACAACATTATGCCGCACTGAACAACACCATGCCGCACTGAACAACACCATGCCGCACTGAACAACACCATGCCGCACTGAACAACATTATAACGCACTGAACAACACCATCCCGCACTGAACAACACCATGCCGCACTAAACAACATTATGCCGCACTGAACAACATTATGCCGAAATGAACAACACCATGCCGCACTGAACAACACCATGCCGCACTGAACAACACCATCCTGCACTGAACAACACCATCCCGCACTGAACAACACCATGCCGCACTGAACAACACCATGCCGCACTGAACAACACCATGCCGCAATGAACAACACCATCCCGCACTGAACAACATTATGCCGCACTGAACAACATTATGCCGCACTGAACAACACCATGCCGCACTGAACAACACCATGCCGCACTGAACAACACCATCCTGCACTGAACAACACCATCCCGCACTGAACAACACCATGCCGCACTGAACAACATTATGGCGCACTGAACAACATTATGCCGCACTGAACAACACCATGCCGCACTGAACAACACCATGCCGCAATGAACAACACCATGCCGCAATGAACAACACCATCCCGCACTGAACAACACCATGCCGCACTGAGCAACACCATGCCGCACTGAACAACACCATCCTGCACTGAACAACACCATGCCGCACTGAACAACACCATTCCGCACTGAACAACACCATGCCGCACTGAACAACATTACGCTGCACTGAACAACACCATGCCGCACTGAACAACACCATGCCGCACTGAACAACACCATGCCGCATTGAACAACACCATGCCGCATTGAACAACACCATGCCGCACTGAACAACACCATCCTGCACTGAACAACACCATGCCGCATTGAACAACACCATGCCGCACTGAACAACACCATCCTGCACTGAACAACACCATCCCGCACTTAACAACACCATCCCGCATTGAACAACACCATCCTGCACTGAACAACACCATGCCGCACTGAACAACACCATGCCGCACTGAACAACACCATTCCGCACTGAACAACACCATGCCGCACTGAACAACACCATCCCGCACTGAACAACACCATCCCGCACTGAACAACACCATCCTGCACTGAACAACACCATCCTGCACTGAACAACACCATCCTGCACTGAACAACACCATGCCGCACTGAACAACACCATGCCGCACTGAACAACACCATGCCGCACTGAACAACACCATGCCGCACTGAACAACATTATGCCGCACTGAACAACATTATGTCGCACTGAACAACACCATGCCGCACTGAACAACACCATGCCGCACTGAACAACATTATGCCGCACTGAAAAACACCATGCCGCACTGAACAACACCATCCCGCACTGAACAACACCATGCCGCATTGAACAACACCATGCCGCACTGAACAACACCATGCTGCACTGAACAACATTATGCTGCACTGAACAACACGATCCTGCATTGAACAACACCATGCCGCACTGAACAACACCATCCTGCACTGAACAACACCATCCTGCACTGAACAACACCACCCCGCACTGAACAACACGATCCCGCATTGAACACCATCCCGCACTGAACAACACCATGCCGCACTGAACAACACCATTCCGCACTGAACAACACCATGCCGCACTGAACAACACCATGCCGCACTGAACAACACCATGCCGCACTGAACAACACCATGCCGCACTGAACAACATTATGCCGCACTGAACAACACCATGCCGCACTGAACAACACCATCCCGCACTGAACAACACCATGCCGCATTGAACAACACCATGCCGCACTGAACAACACCATCCTGCACTGAACAACACCATCCCGCACTAAACAACACCATGCCGCACTGAACAACATTATGGCGCACTGGACAACATTATGCCGCACTGAACAACACCATGCCGCACTGAACAACACCATGCCGCACTGAACAACACCATGCCGCACTGAACAACACCATGCCGCACTGAACAACATTATGCCGCACTGAACAACACCATGCCGCACTGAACAACACCATGCCGCACTGAACAACACGATCCCGCATTGAACAACACCATCCTGCACTGAACAACACCATGCCGCACTGAACAACACCATGCCGCACTGAACAACACCATTCCGCACTGAACAACACCATGCCGCACTGAACGACACCATCCTGCACTGAACAACACCATCCCGCACTGAACAACACCATGCCGCATTAAACAACACCATGCCGCACTGAACAACACCATCCTGCACTGAACAACACCATGCCGCACTGAACAACACCATGCCGCACTGAACAACACCATGCCGCACTGAACAACATTATGCCGCACTGAACAACATTATGCCGCACTAAACAACATTATGTCGCACTGAACAACACCATGCCGCACTGAACAACACCATGCTGCACTGAACAACATTATGCCGCACTGAACAACATGATCCCGCATTGAACAACACCATCCCGCAGTGAACAACACCATGCCGCATTGAACAACACCATGCCGCACTGAACAACACCATGCTGCATTGAACAACATTATGCTGCACTGAACAACACGATCCTGCATTGAACAACACCATGCCGCACTGAACAACACCATCCTGCACTGAACAACACCATGCCGCACTGAACAACACCATGCCGCACTGAACAACATTATGCCGCACTGAAAAACACCATGCCGCACTGAACAACACCATCCCGCACTGAACAACACCATGCCGCATTGAACAACACCATGCCGCACTGAACAACACCATGCTGCACTGAGCAACATTATGCTGCACTGAACAACACGATCCTGCATTGAACAACACCATGCCGCACTGAACAACACCATCCTGCACTGAACAACACCATCCTGCACTGAACAACACCACCCCGTACTGAACAACACGATCCCGCATTGAACAACACCATCCCGCACTGAACAACACCATGCCGCACTGAACAACACCATTCCGCACTGAACAACACCATGCCGCACTGAACAACACCATGCCGCACTGAACAACACCATGCCGCACTGAACAACACCATGCCGCACTGAACAACATTATGCCGCACTGAACAACACCATGCCGCACTGAACAACACCATCCCGCACTGAACAACACCATGCCGCATTGAACAACACCATGCCGCACTGAACAACACCATCCTGCACTGAACAACACCATCCCGCACTAAACAACACCATGCCGCACTGAACAACATTATGGCGCACTGGACAACATTATGCCGCACTGAACAACACCATGCCGCACTGAACAACACCATGCCGCACTGAACAACACCATGCCGCACTGAACAACATTATGCCGCACTGAACAACACCATGCCGCACTGAACAACACCATCCCGCACTGAACAACACCATGCCGCATTGAACAACACCATGCCGCACTGAACAACACCATCCTGCACTGAACAACACCATCCCGCACTGAACAACACCATGCCGCACTGAACAACATTATGGCGCACTGGACAACATTATGCCGCACTGAACAACACCATGCTGCACTGAACAACACCATGCCGCACTGAACAACACCATGCCGCACTGAACAACACCATGCCGCACTGAACAACATTATGCCGCACTGAACAACACCATGCCGCACTGAACAACACCATGCCGCACTGAACAACACGATCCCGCATTGAACAACACCATCCTGCACTGAACAACACCATGCCGCACTGAACAACACCATGCCGCACTGAACAACACCATTCCGCACTGAACAACACCATGCCGCACTGAACAACACCATCCTGCACTGAACAACACCATCCCGCACTGAACAACACCATGCCGCATTGAACAACACCATGCCGCACTGAACAACACCATCCTGCACTGAACAACACCATGCCGCACTGAACAACACCATGCCGCACTGAACAACACCATGCCGCACTGAACAACATTATGCCGCACTGAACAACATTATGCCGCACTAAACAACATTATGTCGCACTGAACAACACCATGCCGCACTGAACAACACCATGCTGCACTGAACAACATTATGCCGCACTGAACAACACGATCCCGCATTGAACAACACCATCCCGCAGTGAACAACACCATGCCGCATTGAACAACACCATGCCGCACTGAACAACACCATGCTGCACTGAACAACATTATGCTGCACTGAACAACACGATCCTGCATTGAACAACACCATGCCGCACTGAACAACACCATCCTGCACTGAACAACACCTTTCCACACTGAACAACACCATGCCGCACTGAACAACATTATGCCGCACTGAACAACACCATGCCGCACTGAACAACACCATGCCGCACTGAACAACACCATGCCGCACTGAACAACACCATGCCGCAATGAACAACACCATCCCGCACTGAACAACACCATGCCGCATTGAACAACACCATGCCGCACTGAACAACACCATCCCGCACTGAACAACACCACCCCGCACTGAACAACACGATCCCGCATTGAACAACACCATCCCGGACTGAACAACACCATGCCGCACTGAACAACACCATTCCGCACTGAACAACACCATGCCGCACTGAACAACACCATGCCGCACTGAACAACACCATGCCGCACTGAACAACATTATGCCGCACTGAACAACACCATGCCGCACTGAACAACACCATCCCGCACTGAACAACACCATGCCGCATTGAACAACACCGTGCCGCACTGAACAACACCATCCTGCACTGAACAACACCATCCCGCACTGAACAACACCATGCCGCACTGAACAACATTATGGCGCACTGAACAACATTATGCCGCACTGAACAACACCATGCCGCACTGAACAACACCATGCCGCACTGAACAACACCATGCCGCACTGAACAACATTATGCCGCACTGAACAACATTATGCCGCACTGAACAACACCATGCCGCACTGAACAACACCATGCCGCACTGAACAACACCATGCCGCACTGAACAACACGACGTCGCACTGAACAACACGACGCCGCACAGAACAACACGACGCCGCACAGAATAACACAATACCGCACAGAACAACACAATACCGCACAAACAGTTTTAGATAATATTACGTCGCAGTCATGTGACGCGGACATGACGTCAATAGGCGGAACTCACGGCAAAATTATAATCCGTGGGCGTGGCTTGCAACAGGAAGTAGGAAAGCGGCAGTTCTGGCAAACAAGACACAGCTGTTAGTAACACGATGACTAACAAGGCAAATATTTTTGTTTTCAGCTTGCAACTTGACCGTCTAGAGCGTACAAGGTAATTACAACTGTTTTTTTTTAGCCCTGAAAAGCAAGGGAGTGTGGCGTTTGGGAGGAATGTCGAACTCGGCGTCTGCTTCCAGCCACAGACGCCAAATTTCGACGATTATTTCGACTGGTCAACGGTTGTAAATTATTGCGTTGACTAAAAACTTTATTTAACTCTACTCTTAACTTTGCCGTTTCAGATATGCGGGTATTACACCGCGGAAATGACGTCAATAGGCTGAACTCTCGCCAAAATTCAAATCTGTGGGCGCAATGGCCTTGAGCGAGACACCGGATACAAACACGACGATTATCAACAGAAATATCTTTATTTTCCGCTTGCAAGTGGACCGTCTAGAGCGTACACGGTAAGTACAACTCATTGTGTTTAAAAAGATTTACGTTTGTGTAGTTTGCGTTGCGTTGTATCTGTGAATGTTGGTTGAGGCTAAATGTTAATGTTTAATTTCATTCCTTTAGGTTCCACGGTGTTTGTTGGCTGTATGTTTTCCACTGCAAGAAGAGGCTCGTATCATTGACCAGCAGGAGCTACAATGGTGAGTACCCCTTTCGTCTTCCATTTATGTTAAACACTTCCTATTTCATGTCTAACAGTACTCGATTTAACAAATAACCATAAATAAATACAGTGTGGGCAGTCACGTTAACATATGTGATTATCCTGCCTAATATGTTTATCACAAATATGTCACTAATCACTAATATGTTTATTTGTTTATCACAACACCTTTGGACCTTCAGCAATCGATTATTTACCTTCATCTACATAGAGACAGAACGATGGTGTCTTAAACATCTCATTCATTTCACCAAATAACTTCACGCAGGTGGATAACGGCCGTCTCGGTCACGCTATGTTGCGTGATGCAGTTTTGAAGAACCAAATGCATTTATTCAATGAATAAGTCAAGCTAGTTCTATGTTTATGATGTTGTAAGTTACGGTACCGATTGAAGTTGAGTTCGAAGCCAGTGGAAAACAGCGCTGCGTTTGTGCTCTCCAGGTACAAATGTTGTGATCTCTGACTGACGACCGGGCGAGACTCGAGTAAGAGATGTCCAAACGAGCTCCGGCAGGGCGGGCCAAGGCGGAGCGAACGGACGCCCTTCAGGCCGCCAATGACGAGCTGAGAACCAAACTGATGGACGTCCAGTTAGAACTTCAGCAGGAGAAGAACAAGGTGAAAACCTCAACAGACAGACACTGCCTGCCTCCCTGCCTGCCTCCCTGCCTGCCTCCCTGCCTGCCTCCCTCCCTCCCAGTTTTCCCGATGTAGATTAGACATGCGTGTGCCATGACTGTGTCAGCCTACATCAACAAATGCACCGAGGACGTCAGCACCACTAAGAATATCATCACCCGGGGCAACCAACGACCCTGGATGACTGAGGAGGTACGTCAAACGCTACGAGCGCGGAACTCTGCCTTCAAGTCTGGCGACAAGGAGACACTGAGGACAGCGAGAGCCAACTTGAACCGTGCCATCAGGATAGCGAAGCGAGACCGCAGTCGAAAATTTCAGGATCGTTTCCACGACGT